>NW_016107356.1:4344967-4346546 GCF_001604975.1 Cebus imitator
CGATAGGGTGTCAATTTTAGATCTCTCCTTGCTTCTCATGTGGGCACTTATTGCTATATATTTTCCTTAGAGACTGCTTTAAATGTGTCCCAGAGATTCTGGTATGTTGTGTCTTCATTCTCATTGGTTTCAAAGAACATCTTTATTTCTGCCTTCATTTCATTGTTTATCCAGTCAACATTCAAGAGCAAGTTGTTCAGTTTCCATGAAGCTGTGCAGCTGATTTAGTTTTTGAATTCTGAGTTCTAACTTGATTTCACTGTGGTCTGAGAGACTGTTTGTTATGATTTCCGTTCTTTTGCATTTGGTGAGGCGTGATTTACTCCCAATTATGTGTTTAATTTTAGAGTAGGTGTGATGTGGTGTTGAGAAGAATGTATATTCTATGGATTTGGGGTGGAGAGTTCTGTAAATGTCTATTAGGTTTGCTTGGTCCAGGTCTGAGTTCAAGTCCTGGATATCCTTGTTAATTTTCTCTCTGGTTGATCTGTCTAATATTGACAATGGGGTGTTAAAGTCTTCCACTATAATTGTGTGGGAGTCTAAGTCTCTTTGTAAGTCTAAGTCTCTTTGTAAGTCTCTTATGTATCCATGTGCTCCTGTATTGGGTGTGTAGGTATTTAGGATCGTTAGCTCTTCTTGTTGCATTGATCCTTTTACCATTATGTAATGTCCTTCTTTGTCTCTTTTGATCTTTTTGCTTTAAAGTCTATTTTATCAGAGATGAGAATTGCAACTCCTCCTTTTTTTTGCTCTCCATTTTCTTGGTAGATCTTACTCCATCTCTTTATTTTGAGCCTTTGTGTATCCTTGCATGTGAGATGGGTTTCCTGGATACAGCACACTGATGGGTTTTGGCTTTTTATCCAATTTGCCAGTCTGTGTTTTTTGATTGGGGCATTTAGTCTATTTACATTTAGGGTTAATATTGTTATGTGTGAATTTGATACTGCCATTTTGGTGCTAGCTGGCTGTTTTGCCCGTTAGTTGATGCAGATTCTTCATTGTGTTGATTCTCTTTACCATTTGGCATGTTTTGGGAGTGGCTGGTACTGGTTGTTCCTTTATATTTGTAGAGCCTCTTTCAGGGGCTCTTGTAAAGCAGGCTTGGTGGTGACGAAATCTCAGAGTACTTGCTTGTTTGCAAAGGATTTTATTTTTCCTTCACTTATGAAGCTTAGTTTGGCTGGATCTGAGATTCTGGGTTGAAAGTTCTTTTCTTTAAGGATGTTGAATGTTGGCCCCCACTCTCTTCTGGCTTGTAGGGTTTCTGCTGAGAGAGCTGCTGTGAGTCTGATGGGCTTCCCTTTGTGGGTAACCTGACCTTTCTCTCTAGCTGCCCTTAGTATTTTCTCCTTCATTTCAGCCCTGGTGCATCTGATGATTATGTGCCTTGGGGTTGCTCTTCATGAGGAATATCTTTGTGGTGTTCCCTGTATTTCCTGGACTTGAATATTGGCCTGCCTTGCTAGGTTGGGGAAGTTTTCCTGGATAACATCCTGAAGAGTATTTTCCAGCTTGGATTCATTCTCTTTGTTGCATTCAGGTACACCTATCAAACGTAGATTAGGTCTTTTCA
>NW_016107356.1:4347591-4390052 GCF_001604975.1 Cebus imitator
TTTTTTTTCTTTCAGGGCTGCCCTGCCCAGCAAGGAGGCAGCCTGGTCACTGTCTGCCTGCAGAGGCTTTGCTGAGCTGCTGTGGTCTGCCCAGCTGCCATGTGAACTTCCCTGTAGTCTTGTTTATATGGGTGTAGTTAGAACTGCCTCAGCAATGGTGGCCTGCCTCTGTATTGGCGGACTCTCTCTGTAATGGCAGGTTGCCCTGGCAACGATGGGTTGCCTTGGCAATGGCAGGCAGCCTCAGCAATGGCAGATTGCCTTGGCAACGGCAGGCTGCCTCAGCAATGGCGGACTACCTTCGTAGTGGTGAAGTGCGTTGGTAATGGCGGATGCCCCTCCCCCACAGAGCTGGACTGTCCTGGGTTCAGCTGCGCTTGCTGTGAGATCTCAATCCAGAGTTTCTGATTGCTGTTCTTTTGTGGGGGTGGGTCCAGCCAAGCCTGATCACCTGGTTCCCTGCCTCAGAGCCTTTTTTTTCTTTTTTAGTTGAACAATCGCCTCTATCCCATTTGCCTGTTGAAAGGGCACCAGGATCTGTGTGATTTCCCATGCCGCGACTCACTGTGCTGGCTTAAACAGCAGTGCTGAGATTCGTGGTGATTTTTTTTGCCCAGGAATCTCCTGGCCTGGCTCCCTGTTCAGTCCCCTCTTTAATCAGATGAATGGGCGACTTCCCCAGTCTCCAATCGCCAGCCAGAAGGTCACCCAGACCAGTGTATTTTGTACGGAGAACCGCCGCCGGGCCGCCGACAAAGCAGCCGCGCGGGGCAAAGCAGCCAAGCTGACCAAAAGAACTGCGCTGGCCCAAACAGCCGTGCTGGTGACCTGTGGAGCTCCTCCGCCTGGGAATCTCCTGGTCCGTGGGCAATAAAAATGCCGCATCCACTCACCCTCTGCGCTTTCAGTGGGAGCTGCAACTCCAAGCTGTTCCTAAACGGCCATCTTGGATCTTCTCCTCTGAGACAGTTTCTCTCTGCCATTCAGATCAGCTTGTTTATAGGTACCATCAGGAGATGGGTTAAGGCTGAAGGATGGATGGAACTCTGCATCTTTCGTACTCATTGCTCTGGGATGGTTTACACCTGGATGCCAACAGGATCCCAGATCCCTTGTTGGGGATACTACCTTGGTAAGGGTGCAGCTTCAGACTCTGAGGCTGGCCCCAGATGGAGTTTCTGCTCTCATTTAGCTTCCCAGAATAAATTTAGCTTCTAGAGACAGTAGCAGTAAGGACAGTTTCAAAGTTTATCATTTGACCCTCTTGGTTATTTGCTGGACTCAGTTCTCAGTGCTGCTTAAAGGCTCCCAACTTGCCGATCACCCCACTGCCTGTTCTGGTTATTGTCACTGTTTGTCTTTGAGTCAGCTTTCTCACAAGCCTGTGAGTTCTGTCCATCTCTGCACCTGTTTTAGTTCGTTCAGGCTGCCATAACAGGATACCACACACAGTCTGGGGGCTTAAACAACAGACATTTATTTTCTCACAGTCCTGGGCACTGACTGTCCAGATAAAGGTGTTGGCAGGTTTGGTTTCTCCTGAGGCCTCTCTCTCTGGCTTGCAGACGTCTGCCTTCTTGCTGCGTCTTCATGTGGTCTTTCCTCTGAGTGCTATACTCCTGATGTCTCTTTCTGCTGTGTTCAAGTTTCTTCTTCTTTTTTTTTTTTTTTTTAGACAGAGTCTCAGTCTCACTCTGTCACCCAGGCTGGAGTGCATTGGCACAGTCTTGGCTCACTGGAACCTCTGTCTCCCATGTTCAAGTGATTCTCTTGCCTCAGCCTTCCAAGTAGCTGGGACTACAGTTGTGTGCCACCATGCCTGGCCAAGTTTTTTGTATTTTTTGTAGAGACGGGGTTTCACCATGTTGATCAGGCAAGTGATCCACCCACCTCAGCCTTCCAAAGTGCCAGAACTATAGGTGTGAGCCACTGCACCCAGCCAAGTATCCTCTTCTTGTAAAACACCAGTCAGATTGGATTAGGGCCCACTATAATGACCTCATTTAACCGTAATTACCTTTTTAGAGACCTTATCTCGAAATACAGCCACAATCTTAGGTACCAGGGGTTAGGACTGCAACATATGAATTTTAGGGGGGCACAAGTCAGTCTGTAACACACTCCTAGAGCTTAGTGTAGGCTTGGCTTATAGTAGGTGCCTGAATGAAGCTTTTCTAAATGTATTCTCTTTCCTCATTTTGATTTTCAAGCAAATTATAATGCCTGGGATGGCATCACATTTTTTTCTTTTTCTTTTATTTATTTTTGCATAGGTTCTCATTCTGTTGCCCAGGCTGGAGTACAGTGGCATAATCTCAGCTTACTGCAACCTCTGCCTCTCAGGCTCAAGCGATTCTCCCATCTCTGCCTCCTGAGTAGCTGGGACTACAAGTGCATAAGCCCTACACCCAGCTAATTTTTAAACTTTTTGTAGAAACAGGGTTTCACTATGTTGTCCAGGCTGGTCTCGAACTTCTGCACTCAAGATATACATTTACCTTGGCCTCCCAAAATGTTGGGATTACAGGTGTAAGCCATTGCGCCCAGCCCCAATTTTGTCTTATGCTAAATTAAGAACTATTACTATCTTATTGCCTATTTTCAGTTTATCCTTAGTCATCTTTTGTAAGCAGTTCTATAGTGGTGTGGATACATGGTCTTTTTTTTTCCTTCTATTTCATGGAAAGGAGATGAGCTCTATGCCTGTGGTCAGTTTCAGCTCATAGTCTCTGTGGCAATGCCACTGAATTTTTCACAACAGGCCTGTGTGTGTTTCTCTATGGGGATTTGAATTGTATTATAGCATGCTGGATTTGCCTTCCTGGGAATTTAGTTCCTTTTTTATTTCTAAACATGTTTTCTCCATTTCATTGTGTTTATTCTTGTGCTCTGCCTTAAGCTCTGACAAATTTGAATTTTTCAAAAGCACAGAGAAATGCTTTATGCTGAATATGTCAGTTATTTGCAGGTGTTCTTCTAGTTTATAATAATAATAAAAGATGGAATTAAACATCTTTTCCTTTGGCTATTCCATACTTTTTCATTCTTCATTTTTGTATTTTGCTTTGTCTCCTCATTGAATTTTTGATCTCTGAAATAGCAATTTAAAATAGCTATCCAATCATATATGTATCCACAACAGTTTGTTGCCAAGCATGCAAAATGAATGGATTCCTTATTCACATGTTAAATGCCTACATAGCAGAGTCTATGTATAGAAGTGAGAGGGAAGTCTGGAATTGGGTTCTATGAAGGATATTATCAAGATGACAGCTTCCAGTGGATATAGAATTTCATTGAATGTAATAATTCACCAGTGCTATCTAATAAAACAATGTAATTATCTTCTCTACATGGCCTCAAGAGCCCATAGAAATTCACATCCTGGCCATTCTGAACTTCTTGCAATGGCCCACACTTTCTTTCTTTTTCCTTTTCTTTTTGAGATGGAGTCTCACTCTGTTGCCCAGGCTAGAGTGCAGCGGTGCAATGTGGGCTTGCTGTAACCTCTGCCTCCCCCTGTTGTACCTCAGCCTCCCGAGTACCTGGGATTACAGGTATGTGCCACCATGCTCGGCTAATTTTTTTTTTATACTTAGTAGAGACGCAGTTTCACCATGTTGGCCAGGCTGGTTGAGCCCCTGACCTCAGCTGATCCACCTGCCTCGGCCTCCCAAAGTGCTGGGATTACAGGCGTGAGCCACCACGCCCAGACTATGACCCATATTTTCTATGCTCCAGTTGTTTTCTGGCTTGTGAACATGACTTTCTGCCTGCTGAGAACACTTTTTCTCCCCTGCTTGCTGGGAGGCCTTCCTGAGCCCAAACTAGCCTAGGTGCTCTTCAAGCTCTCTTCAAGAGCTTCAAAAGATCCTTGCTACTTCTCCTGAGCATGTGCTGGTTTGCAAGCGATTGTTGATATGTCTCTTCCTTACTTTTGGCTAAGGGTTCTTTCTGTGCCATGGATTCTTCTAGGCAGCTGATGAGGCCTACTGATCTTTTGCCAGAGTTATGTTTTAAATGCATAACATAAAACACATTGGGTTCTAGTTCAGGGCAAGATGGAGTAAGCACACTCCACCCTGACTCCCAGTGAATGTTGCTATAAAACCCATACAGGAATGCATGGAATAGCTACTAAAGACTCTGAAAAGCAAAGGGTAGCCAGCAAATTGGTAAAGAAGACAGAACTCAAGTACCGCTGAACTGGTGGTGAGTTACCATTTTTCCTCCTTTCAGAATCACCTGGTCTGGATTCCGTGCAGTCTGAAAACCCAGAAGTGGGCACTGGTGGAGATGGAGAGAGCCCCAGGAGGAGCCCTTTAGTCTGGCTCAAGGGAGCAGAAAGGAAGTCTCCTAATACTTAGAAGGAGTGAAGAAATCCCCTATTTTGTTTTGCTTTTTCTTTTCTTCATTCTCTTGTGTCTCAGCCCCCAGGCAATCCTGGGGTAGCAGGAACACAAGAGCTCACAGGAGCCCAAAACTCTGAGGCAGGAAAATCTTTCCTGTGATCAGAGGAGCTCCTGTCCCAAGAGAGTAAAGAAAATCCCCAGTGCTTTTTTTTCCCTACACTATTATCCCACTTCTTGTCCCTGGACACAGATATAGTTGTGGGAAGTATATAGCAGAACAGGCTAAGTAAAGACCCAGCTTTCTGGCCAGATGACCAAAAAATTGAGCTCCTGGGAACAGGAAAGTAACAGAAAGTGGGAAGAGCTGGGAAAAGCAACCCTATAAAGTTGTTTACGAACTTTTATACTTACCCCTGGGATATACAAGAATAGAACTTACCTTAAATAACATACATAGACTAAGAGAACTGAACTACAAAATAAACTATTGCCCAGGTCTCAGACTAGTCACTGGATAGTATACATGTACAAAGGAATAGATCTGGAAACAGAACTGATATTGGAACCATAATCCACAGAAGGCCAGTAGGACTGGTGACCTGAACTCAACGAGATTGATTTCCTACTTTAAAAATAAGCAAAACAGAACAATATTCTCTATAGGATTTAGAGAAGATCTAGAGTCTTATAATTATCAAAATGTCCAGGATACAATCAATAATTACTCAACACATATGAAGAACTGGGGAAATTTCAACTAATATGGAAAAAGACAGTCAACATGCCAATGCTGAGATAGCACAGAATTTAAAGCAGCTATTATAAAAGTACTCCAACATGTAAGGGCAAACATTCTTGAAATAAATGAAAAAAAAGTCATAGAAAAGAGATAGAAGATATAAAGAAGAACCAAAAGGGAATTTCAGAAATGAAAAATACTATAACTAAAATAAAAATCTCACTGGATGGACTCAATGGCAGAATGAAGACAACAAAGAAAAGAGTGAATGAATTTCAACATAGATCAGTAGAAATCATGAAACCTGAACAATACAGGGAAAACAGATTAAAAAATAAAAAATAACCAAGCTTCATGAACCTTTGGAGGAATACTAAAAATCTAACACTCTTGTAATAGGATTTGTAGAAAGAAATGAGAAAGAATGTGGTACATTAAAAAAATTCAGAGAAATAATGATTGAGGCCAGGGGCAGTGGTTCATGCTTGGAATCCCAGTATTTTGGGAGGCCGAGGTGGGTGGATCAGGAGTTCAAGATCAGCCTGATCAACATGGTGAAACTTCGTCTCTACTAAAAAATGCAAAAATTAGCCAGGCATGGCAGGTGCCTGTAATCTCAGCTATTTGGGAAGTTGAGGCAGGGAGAATTGCTTGAACCTGGGAGGCAGAGGTTGCAGTAAGCAGAGATCATGACATTACACTCCAGCCTAGGCCACAGAGTGAGACTCCATCTCAAAAAAAAAAAAAAAAAAAAAAAAGAAAGTTTTTCAAATTTGGAGAAAAACAGAAACTTGCAGATTTAAGAATCCCAGGAAATCTCAAACAGGATAAACCCAAAGAAATCCATGCCCAAACGCATTCTTATTAACTGCTGCAAACTAAAGAAAAACATATTTACAGTAGCCAGAAAAAAAACAGCACATTACTTATAGGGCAACATAATTCAAATAGCTACAGATTTTACAGAAGGAAATGGAATATTTTTTAAGTGCTAGAGGAAAAGAATTGTCAAACTACAATTCTATATTCAGTAAAAAATCCTTCAAGAATGGAGAAAAAATAAAGACATTCCAGGTGAAGGAAAATGAAGGTTTCATTGTCACCAGCATTATTGTTACAGGAAGTTCGGCAGACATATGGGAAATGACACCAGAAGGAAGGTTGGAATATCAGAAAGATACAAAGAGCAACAAAAATTGTAAATACCTGGGCAAACATAATAGACTGTTCTTCTCTTGAATTCTTTAAAATATATTTGAAGGTAGAAAGCAAAATTATAACATTGTCTAGTGGGTTTTCAATGTATGTTGATATAACAAATAGACAACCACAACATGAAGGAGGGTGGGTAAAAAACCCATATGTGGTGGTAATATATCACTTGAAGTGGTAAAATATGCACTGACTGTAAAACGAATATATATTTTAGTCCCTAGAGCAACTACTTAAAAATTACACAAAGGGATAGGCAACAAAAATGCAATAGGCAAAGTAGATAACTAAAAAATGTTTAAGTAACCAAAAAGAAAGCAAACAAAGGGAAAACATAGAAACTAAAAATAGAGTGACAAACAGAAAACAAACAATCAAATGACAGGCTTAAATAAAAATATCAATGATTACATTAAATGTAAATGGACAAAACATACTAATTAAAAGATAGATTTTTAGAATGGATTTTAAAAAATGATTTAATTATATACTGTTTGCAAGTATATAAGTAATACAAGTATGTCATTATACTAGTTTCAAGTATAATGACATAAGTGGGCTAAAAGTAAAGAAATATATATATTCAAAACATGTATATTATTAATCAGAATGAAGGTAGAGGGGCTATAGTAATATCAGACAAAGTAGACCTCAGAGCAAAGAAAATTACCAGGGATAAAAAGGGGCAATACTACTACATTTCATCAAGAGGACCCAACAATCCTAAATCTATGTATACCAAACAGCAAAGCTTGAAAATACATGAAGCAAAAACCCATAGAACTGAGATAAGAAATACACAAATTCATAAATGTAGTTGGAAACTTCAACATTACTCTCTCAGTGATCAGTCGAACTTAGTAAACAGAGAGTCAGCAAGTGTATAGTATAGAAAATGGAACTAAATGATAAACAATTGTTTCTAATTGACATTTATAGAATACGCCACTCAATAACAGCAGAAGACACATTTTTCTTAGTTACACATGGAACTTTCACCAAGATAGACCATATCTGGGGCTATAAAACAAATTTGTAGCATATTTAAAAAACTGAAATCATGCAAAGTATGCTCTCTGACTATCATGGGTAGAAATAAAAAACAGAATGACAAGAAAATTTACAAACCCTTAGAAATTAAACAACACACTTGTACATAATCCACAGGCCAAAGAGGAAGTGTCAGGAAAGTTAGAAAATATTTTGAACTGAATGAATATAAAAATATATCAAAATTTGCGGGATGCAGTTAAAGGGTTAGATGGAAATTTCATCATTACGATGCATTTGTATTAGCAAACAAAAAGGTATCACACCAATAATCTAAGCTGCTACCACAAGAAATTAGAAAAAGAAGAGCAAAATAAACTCAAAATAAGCAAAAGAAAGGACATAATAAAAATAAGTGCGTCAATAAAAAAATGAAAACAATTTAAAAAACAATAGAGAAAAATAATGAGTTCAATGAATGTCTAGTGAGGCTGGCAGAGAGAAGGAGAGAACACAAATTACTGATATCAGGAAAGAAAAGGGTTTTCACTACACAGCCTACTCATACATTTGACAGGTTAGATAAAATGGATGAATTCTGCAGAAGACACAAATTACCAAAATTCTCCCAAGATAATATTTAGGTAACTTAAATAGCACAATTAGTATTTTAAAAACTGAGCTTGTATTTTAAAACCTTCTATAAAAAGATTCTTCAGGCCAAGATTCTAGCACACAGCATATAGCATATGCCACTGAATGCTTTAAAAAGAAATATGATAAATTCACTAGCAAATTCTACCAAATATTTTCTAAAAATAAAATGAATTGTACACAATCTCTTCCAGAAAATAGAAGAGGAGGGAAAACTTGTCAACTCATTTTATAAGGCCAACATTGCCCTGGTCATGGAACCAGACACATGGTACAAAAAGTACAAAACAATATCCCTCATGATCATATATGCAAAAATTCTGAACAAAATATTAGCAAATATCCATTCATACATAAGTATACAAAGAGATAGTCAATATTATTGACTATTAGGGAAATGCAAGCTAAAACCCTGATGAGATATAACTACATACCGATTGAATGGCAAAAATAAAAAATTCTGACAATACTAAGTGCTCACAATAATGCAAAGCAATTGGAACTCTCCTACGTTGCTAATGGGAATGCAAAATTGCACAGCCTTTCTAGGATTGTCCCGCTTCAGCCTCCTGAGTAGCTAGGACTACAGGTGGGCACCACCATACTTGGCTAATTAAAAAATTTTTTTTGTAGATACAGGGTCCGGGTTGCCTGGGCTGGTCTTGAACTCCTGGCCTCAAGCTTCCAAATTGCTGGGATTACAGGTGTGAGGTATTGTACCTGGCCCTACTTTGCAGTTTCTTATAAAGCCTCCTGCCTCAGGCTTCCAAATTGCTGGGATTACAGGTGTGAGCTATTGTGCCTGGTCCTACTTTGCAGTTTCTTATAAAGCTACACACACAATTAACATATGACCCAGCAATCCCAAGTGAACTGAAAACTTGTATTCACACAAATACCTACGCATGAATGTTTATAGCGGCTGTATTCATAATCACTAGTAACAGAAAACAACCCAAATGTCCTTCAGTGGGTGAATGGATAAATAAACTATAGTACGTTTCTACAATGGAAGACTGCTCAATTTAGCAATAAAAAGGAATGAATTGGCTGGGTGCGGGTGGATTACCTGAGGTCAGGAGATCAAGACCATCCTGCCCAACATGGTGAAACCTGTCTCTACTAAAAATACAAAAATTAGCTGGGCATGGTGGCATGTGCCTGTAATCCCAGCTACTTGGGAGGCTGAGGCAGGGGAATTGCTTGAACCAGTGAGTCAGAGGTTGCAGTGAGCCGAGATCACACCACTGCACTCCAGCCTGGGCAACAGAGTGAGACTCTGTCTTAAAAAAAAAAAAAAAAAAAGGAATTAACTATTGACACACCCAACAACTTGGCTGATCTCAAAGGTATTATGCTGAGTAAAAGGAGATAGTCTCAAAAGTTCTATATACTGAATGATATACTTTATATAAAATTCTCAAAAAGATGAAACAAGTGATGGAGAAGAAACCAATGATTTCTAGGAGTGAGAGCTTAGTGAAGATAATGTCATCATTTCTTCCCGTCTAAATTCCTTAGACTTTTGAGTTCTAATTATGAACTACTTGGAGGGAGGGTCTGTGGGCCCCAAGTGAAAACCCTGCTCTATGTTATATGCTGTGTAGAAGTTGTATCTTTTTTGTTCATTCTTCTGTGTCCCCTGCCTTGCAGAGTAAACTGGCATAGAATGGGCACTCAGTTATTTGGTGAACAAAAAAATGAATGAACAAACTATGACATGATTCCAACATCTGACAATGCATTGAGAGGCTCTAAAACCTTTAAGAAAAATGGACACATTTCGTTTAACTTAGCACGTGATCACTGTTGATAACTGTACGCTGGACTCTCTCTAATGACTCTCCTGACTGTATGCTTCTGTTTGGGCCACTGACCAGCTTTTGTCTTGTGTGGTTCTTCCTGCACCGTTTCTGAGCATTTCTCCTGCTTCTGTTTTGTAGAAGCAACAGAGTTAGATACCCAAATCCCTTCTCTTGAATTATGCAGCTACTGTCACGAAAGATGGTAGATAACTGTCAATGACGTACACATTGGAATTAGTTTTTGAGATTTATCAAACACTAGCATATGACAGGACTTGGTGGGTGGTGCTGAGATCATAACGAGACCTTGCAAATGGGCATCTGCATTGGTGGAAGTCCAGAATGAGGGGCAGGACTGAGCTAGCTCAACAGAGTACTTGGCATGAGGGGCAACGTGGGAAATGCATGAAGACTTGAAAACTGTAGTTGGTATTAGAGTCAGAGGTCCTTTTCCTCATCCCTCACCAGGAGTAGGGGCCCACAAAGAGCTCAGTCACCAGAAGGTTCTGGGAACGTTGTAGAGACCGAATGAATTGCTACGCTACTGACCCTGCCATGTGCCAGCAATCTCCTTGGTGGTCTCTGGGCAGTCTGTTTCATTGACCTGAATAAAAGATTGGGAAAGTCTATAAGATCTTTTTCATCAAGTCCAGTCTACGCTGCCTTGATGCTAAGACCAGCCATTATTTTATATACCAACAGGAGAGGAAAAACACTGCCAGTACACTGTGACAGATGCCTTTAATGACAGTCCTGAATGACATATAAACCAATGACATCAGATTCCTTTTGAATTAATCTTCATCTCTTCTGAGAGATTTGGCAATGTATCAAGTAACTCGGCAATAGAAAGTAACACAGCTTGTCCAACTGGTGGGTATCTTCTTTGCAAGGTTTCTAGTGCACTTGGTTGTTTCTTTGCAAGAAAATATGGACTCATGATCATTCCTTCTGTGATAAATGTTGTTCACTAACACCACCTTTGCATCCTACTGTTTGGCTTCTGTACCTTTCTGACTGCAAAATAGCTTGTTATTTTAATGCTGAATCATAGTGCAGTTTCTTTGGAGAGATTCCTGCATAGCAGTTAAACTCTCAGGTTAAACTAACAAATGCACAGATCTCAATCTGTGATGACTGTGAACAGCTACAGCTGAGTGGACACAGAGGGAAGGGAAGTAGCAGGAATGGTATGACTGCCACGTGGCTGATGGATTTTGAAAGATACCACTGATTAAGATACATCTGGATCTCAGTGATGTTAGCTTGTGAAAACTGTGCCTCTTAATTAGCTTGTGAAAACTGTGCCTCTTAAAATTCGTAGAATACAGTAATTCTGTCCGATTCCTTAGTTTGGGAGGGAGGGCTCTGCACTTACGACATGTTTCTTGAACATCCTTTGTCTGCTGGGGAATGTTCTAGGGCTTCAGTGGGAAACAGGCTAACTCCCCTGCCCACATGGAGCTCACACTGAGTAAGGAGAACAGACAGTAAAGGAATAAACCGAACAACGTTCATGTTATTTTAAGTGCAAGGAAGGACACAAACAGGAGGCTGAGATGGAGCCTCACAGTGAGGCAGGACTGGGTGTACATGAGCACTTGCGATGAGCCCTCTGATTTCCAACTAAGTCAACCCTTGGATTTTTGTCTCTAAGAGTCACTGGCAGCCTGTAGGGCGATCACCTGTCCCTGGATTTGCCCAGGGCTAAGGGGTTTCATGGGATGTGGGCCGTGAGGTCCTATAATGGGGCAAACCCAGCCATACTAGTACAGTTTGCCCCCTATGGGGATTCGAACTCAGTTCCCTTGTAGTTTAATATTTTTATTACTATTTCCACATCTAATGAAGTTTGATACTTAACCATCCACCGTGGCTTTTGTTTTCTTTCACTCCCATATCTCTTATTTTCATAAAGAGAGATTAATTCATTAGTACAATAAAGTCTTATAATTCTTAAATGCAATCTCTCAACACCACCAGTTAGGCACCTACGTAAAGTCCTTCAGGCCCTCAGTGACAGGTCAGGGTAGCTATTAGGGTAAGATGTATTCATCAACAGCTAGAAGATCAGGTGTGGCACAACCCAGCGTCCGCCGAAGGCTCCAGCTGGGAGAAGGTGGGCGGTTGCTAAGCAAGGCTGAGGGCAGGGTGAGCTGCTTTGTTTTTCTAATTTTATTTTATTGTGGCTGAACAATTCCAACCAAAGCCTTTGAAGAAGAACAATTTTCTTTGCCTTTGAAATGAGTTAAAGGCAAAAACAACTCCATCCTTTCATGTTAGGAATCATTTTGGTAAAATACTGCAGCTTTCTGTTTCTTAAAGACAAGCTGAAGTCTGGATTGCAAATGCTTTCATGGCTATTAGAAGTAGAGTTTGTTTGTTTTTTCTCTTTAAAACAATGAAATGCAAATTCTTGGCTTTCTCTTCAAGCGAGGAGCGGCCATGGGAAGTCACTCTGGATGCTGGATGCAGATGTGGTATTGTCAGTAATACCACAATACATTCTCATTTTTGCAAAGTCCCCGTGAAGTTCATGTTCATTCCCTGCCTTTTTAGCCTCAGGGTCGATGTGTGATGACTCCTGTGCCCACTGTAACATTCCAAAGCTACCATGTCCTTTGCATTCTCTTCCCCTGACCCCGTTGTGTTTCATTTTGCTTATCTTTTTCTTTCTTTTTTCTTTTTTTTTTTTTTTTTNGAGCAGTGGCGTGATCTCAGCTCAATGCAACCTCCACCTCCCTCCCGGGTCCTGGTTCAAGCAATTCTCCTACCTCAGCCTCCCAAGTAGCTGGGATTATAGGCATGAGCAACTATGCCCAGCTAATTTTTGTATTTTTTAGTAGACACAGGGTTTCACCATATTGAACAGTCTGGTCTTGAGCTCCTGACCTTGCGATCTGCCCACCTCGGCCTCCCAAAGTGTTTGGATTACAGGCGTGAATCACCGCTCCTTGCCCCCCACCTTTTATTTTTTTGAGTTGGAGTTTCATTCTTGTTGCCAAAGCTGGAGTGCCATGGCACAATCTCAGCCCACTGTAGCCTCCGCCTCCCAGGTTTAAGCGATTCTCCTGCCTCAGCCTCCTGAAAAGCTGGGATTACAGGCATGCATCACTACGCCTCGCTAATTTTTGTGTTTTTAGTAGAGATAGGGTTTTGCCATGTTGGCCAGGCTGGTCTAGAACTCCTGACCTTAGGTGATCCGCCTGCCTCAACCTCCCAAAGTGCTGGGATTATTGGCATGAGCCACCATGCCCAGCCTTCTTTTCCTTTATTTAAAATTTAATTTAACTTAATTTTAAGTTCAGGGATACATGTACAGGGGGTGCAGGTATGTTCCATAGGTAAACATGTGCCATGGTGGTTTGTTGTACCTATCAACCCATCACCTAGGTCTTAAGTCACACATGCATTAGCTATTTATCCTGACGCTCTCCCTCCCCCAGTCCCGTTGTGTTCCATTTTTCTCTCATATCTCATGACCACCAATTCCTTCTTTAATGACAAGTTGTATTGAATGCTGTGGCCAGTCTTAGAATTGCTGTAATCTGAATGAAAAAAATGAAACTTTTCACTTGATCACTCTAGTTTATTATTATTTTTAAAAAGATGGAAGTTGTCATATGGAAATGGAGACATTAATTCCTTAACCTATTCCAAAACTTTAGCTCATATTTGCCAAGAAAGTAGAATGGGAATATGAAGCCGTGTGTGTGCCTGAGGCAGTAGGAAGCAGAAGGAGGCCAAAAAGTCATCTTAATGTTTAGCAAAACTTTGAATCAGATTTAAATTAGATATGCTTTAATGGCTGAAATTATTTGAAAGCCGAATAGCCAATGTCAAAAATAGATTTCCCTTTCTTTCCAAAGTACAGACAGGGTCCAGAAAGTGGCAAAAATAACCACATGCCTTTCTTGGACTCCTGACTCTCACCAACCCCCCCAAGGGTTTTCTTGTGTAGGAACCAACAATTCCTTGGATGGAAACACTGGATAGGCTAGTCATTATTTTGAGATTGAAGGGACTGCAGATTCTTGGCAGACCTCTGTTGTTTTTCTAGAGTTGTATGCAAGTAGTTGGACAACAAGCAAGAAGCTGATCCATGTTGCTGGCTTTGGATTCTTTGTGAACAAATGAGACAAGGTGAGTAGCTGCCCTGCTCAACTCCCTCTTTGTTTCGGGGGAAAAATGTTCTGATGATTGCAATCCTGGTGTTGAATCTTGGTCTGCTGGAAAATAACGGGCTCGCTGGCCCCTGTAGGAAGACCTAGGTGATGTCCTCATGCTGCCAGTGCAGCCCATGGAGGGGTTAGAAATAGTGGGATTGCTTGTAGAGAGAGAACAATTACTCAATTGTCAGATTTTTTTTTTCCACTTTTCATCTACACGCTGGGTGGCTTTGTAGCACAGTCAGGGATAGTGTGTTGAGTAGCCTTTGCTCATGGCAATGTTTCCTCTGTTCACTTTCTGCCGCTTCTGCATTGGAAAATTCCATCCTTTAACACTGGGATTATATGTCACCGTTGTGAAATCATAGAGTCCACTTAATTTGCTGCAAGCATGAGAAATAGCCAGAGAATGGGAGAAGCATAGCATTCCCTTGTATAAAGAGAGGATTGAATAAGGTCAGTGAACCAAAGAGACAGCAGGTCACAAACCCTCGGAGGGTCATGAAAATCTTCCCAGGTTTCCTGTCTTTAGGAGCAAAACAGATGCTTGTTTAATTTTTTTAAAAAAGTATTAAAGATTAGCCATAATAGTTGTTTGAGCTAAGTAAGTTATTTGAGGGCTCCTTATACCAGTTTCTGTACTTCTGTACATTTTTGGAAATTTCAAGTGATAAAACATTTTTTACGAAGTATTTAAATACCTCCCTGCTTCATCTCAGAACGATTCCAGAGCCCCTGAGTGGGTCCTATGTGCGCATGCGCGGCAGTAGGAGCTGCTCAATTGCGCATGCTTGTGATTTGGCCTCAGTCCATTTCACTGTGTGTTGAGTTCCCAAAGATGCTGACACCTGTACGGTTTCAAATGGCCTTTATTCTTAGCCATCTATTCTTTGGCCTATATTCTGAATGAATCATTTTTTAAAGGCTAGAAGCATTAGCAACACAGATGTTGAAATTCAGGTTAATAATTCAGTAAATTGCCTCATGATAATCTTCACTTTATCTGAAGATGGCCTTTGTTTGGTCAAAATCTGCCCCTGGATCTCAGAAACCCGTTGTTACAGCAAGAAAAGTCAGGGACAATTAGGTCTAACTGGTTTTCATTTATACAGAACAAATGGTTGTAAAGAAGTGATTACAAATAGCAGCTAGCTGATATTTTAAGCACAAAATATAAGAATTTCAGACATGAGGTCATGAAAGCAATTTTTGATGCCCCAATTCCTAATTTCAATCTTTGTTTTAATCTAAGCACTCAACAACTGACACAAAATAACTCTTTTATTGGCTTCCTCCTTGTATCTGGTGGCCCTGAAATTGTTATCATACAATTTATTGTGTAGTCACTATTTCCTAGATCTTATGGACAAGAAATGGTAGAAGGTTCCAGAAATGAGGCATGTAGGCACTTTGTAAGGTTTATGAGTTTTAGCCACACACTCTTGAAACCTGATGTTAATCTTCACATTTGATTAAAATTTAAGATATGTTAATATTATTAAAGATTATAGCCAACATGAAATTTATGTTGATGAAATAGAAAGTATTTGGACTATCAGTTTCTACTTTTGCATGCACATTACACTGGACATCTTCTGTGTGTATCTTTCACCTTCTGACCTGTCTTCCACACCGTCCATTGCTGGGGCAGCCTGCTTTGTGCAGGTGTAACCCAGAAGGGGGCTTGTTTCAGCTGCACCAAGTGTCTCCATTTCTGCTCTGGGCCTCTCTGAGACAGTATCCTGGTATTGAGACTTGTGCAACCTGGAAGTGTAAGAGAGTCAACACTCTATGAGGCAACCCTTGGCCAAAAGGGGATGGGAGTCTATAAATTAGTGCCCCTTTTTTCCTTCCCGTGGGCTGGAAATTCTGAGGTGCATTCCACATGGCTTCTCAGAGGATCCTCTCAGAAGATGAGATGGGTCATCTCACCACCTTCTCTCCCTCCTTCCCTGCTTCACGCCCTCAGTCCCCGACTCCTGTCTGCTGAGATCACTCTCCCAACCAACCTTCCTTTACAAAGCCCTTGTTGCTGGCTGTGCCTTCTGAGGGGAAGACACTAAAATAAATGACACACCAAGATGAAGACATGAACACAAATTGCTAAGGGATTGGTTGGATTGCATATCTCTGTGAATGGGACTCAAGAGAAGTTTGGGAAATGTTGGACCAAATGACCCTTGCATTGCAATCATGGTGCACAGAATTAAAACCATCATGTCCCCATCCATCTCTAAGATACGGATGAGAATCTGAGTCTTCCTTGAAGAGCAGTGGGAGAAGAGGCCCCATCCTTGTTAAACCTGTGGAATGTCTTTGGGTACGTGTGAAATCAACAAGAAGTAGCAAATAAAACAAAATATATTCACCAACATCCAGAAATCCCCAAATCTTGTGAGTCCTCTGTACCATTTGTAGATCTAATTATAAAATGGCATGTGATGCTGACCTATTCCAAGGCAATTGTTCATCTCAGGCTAGGGTGTCATCTCTGCCTACAGATTCAGGCAGAGGAGACCAAGGAGGGCTGTTTATTCTATCATGAGCCATCCCAGGGGAGGGTGGGTTTTGGACCAGATAGCTTATGTGGCTGGCTGCTGAGGATTTTGAACATCTAGTTACCTCCCCGTACCTCTGTTGCAAATACTCTAGGCCAGTGGTTCTTCCCTGGATTGGGCCTTCATTTTCTGAAGGCAAATTTCCCACTAGGAGGAAGGTTAGAAATGCCAGTTTTGGGGTTGCACCCCAGTTCTTTGGCAATCTGTTGCAACAGATCTTCCAGGCGACTCTGATGCGGGCTGAAGTTTGAGAACCATTACTCTTGGCCTGTTCCTGCTCATCCTGGCTTGCAGGCTTTGGGGGCCTTCACTGTTGACTGATTTACACTCCTGTCCATAGAATGGGCTCAGGAAACAAAAGATTACTTGATTAGCTGGGAGGTGAGGAAAAAGGGGCTGGAACTGTGTAGGCAGCCACCCAGCTTACAAATAGATTATGTTCTGGACTTTGGAAGTCAGCTGTTTGGAATAGAAGCTGTTTTCCTCGGAATGGTAGATTGCTTTTTATACCAGCACATAGAGGCATATGTAATTCCAAACTTGGCTGAAATACTGCTGCATCACAATGAAAATGAGCAGATCCCACTGCTCCTGGCATATTAGTACTTAATCAAAGCAGAACAGAACAGTAAATGAAACACGGAGATAGTATTTTATGTATGCCAATATTGCTGGTCAAGGGAAAAGGTTGATTTGGAGATGGATAAAGTGGTAAGTTGGGATATGTCAAGATTCCTAAGGAGTATCTGGCCTTTCTCTAGAATATCATGATATTCATTTAGGCAGACTTTCCTTAAATGTGGTTCTGGACTGTTACCTTTCTTTTTTCCGAAGGCACATTTTTCACTAGGAGGGAGGTAAAGAATTCTGAGACCAATTGGCAGGGGTTGAAAAGGACAGCAGAAAGAGTAATGGAATCGGAGAGAACGCAGGTGTATTTATTTATTAATACGAGCTAACATAACTAACATGGGTTGTGAGCGATGAGAAGTGGATGGGCATAGACGGAGGTTAGGATTCTCCTCTGAACTTGGCAAGACAGGAAAGCAAGCAGGAGCACACAGGCTGGGAGCTGCCATTCTGGAAACCTTCCCTCCCATTGTGTTTGCCTGTCCTTGTCCCTTACACAGTTTCATTTCTTGTCACCTGACTCCATTGTTCTCCCTGGTTACTCACAGGGCATAAGAAGATGAACTGGACCAACCCCTTTTTTCTTCCTAGAGATTTGAACTAAGGAATAACCAGATACATTTTAGTCCATAATGGGAAGAGGTTTGCGGCTGGCCGTGAGCACTTTGCACATTCACAAATCACACACTTCTAGTTAGCTTTCTTGTGATGGAGAAAATGCTTTCTTTTTGGTTTCATGATGCATTTATTAACCATTCTATTTTTGTATCCTACAAATGATCAGAGCTGACAGCTGAATGGCTGGGTTGGAGAGGTGTGGTAGCCCTAATGGAATTAATTAATTGAATAATATTGCCTGACAAATGGCTCCATTACACCAAAGAGGCCTTGAGACTTAATTACTGATGTCATTTATCTCTCTATTTGCACCCCAACAATAAGTGACTCAGTTCTCATTAATATTGGGTCATCTTCCAAAAGGAAAAAAAGAGGCCAAAATATCAGGCGGGTGGGTGGGGGGTGAAGCAACGTCTTTGTTCCCTATCTCATTATTTTGATAAATCATAACAGACTCCGTTAATTAGGTGGGCAGGCTTAACTGGCTGATTCCTGTCCAACAATTACCTCAGAAAGGAGCACCGCTGGGAACACGTCCTTCCCTTGGGAGGACATGAAAGGAAGTCTCTCACAAAAAAGGGGATTGTTCTCTCAGCCCTGCTGGGGCATCACAGTTGTCAAGACAAATTTCTAGACGCAAGGGCTGGAGCTGTCTCAGGGGATATCGCCTGTGCATGATGGTGATGTCTGGGGGTCTGATGCTGTCCTCCTAATCCAGGCTTGAGCTAATGGTTCTCAGTGCCTTGAGTCCCCCCCCAGAAAATGAGAACTTAATTAAGCAGGGGAACAGGTGTAAAGAGAACCTGATTTGATCTGGCCACATTAATTGCTGAGATTGGGCTTGCATTTGATAACTGGAAACAGTGAATTAACTACAGCCGGAATACAGCTAATCCCTTGGTTTCGCTGCGACTGTGTATAAAACACACTGGACCTGCTGGGGAACACAAACAGAGGGATTTGCAGCAAAGGTAAAACCACATCCTTGCATGGGAAGGGCTGAGAAATGAGCTTAGCTACAGAGGGTGGCCATGTGGCACAGATTGGGCGGCCCCTGTTTTCCCTACAAAATTATCAGTAGCACTCTCTTTTATTCTCAAAAAATGTTCCAGTTTGGACAATAAATTAAATGGTTATTGTATTTCAATGCCAATTTTAAGTTGGTTTAAAAGATGTTTTTCTTTAAAAGAAGCGTGGTATTAGAGGTTGAGGAGTTACAGGTTGGATTTTGTTCCTGTCGACAAAGATGTGGAAGTCCTGACCCCCAGTGTCTGTGAACGTGACCTTATTTGGAGATAGGGTCTTTGCAGATGATCCAGTTAAGATGAGGCATGAGGGTGAGCCCTAACCCAGGATGACTGGTGTTTTTTAAAATGGGGAATTTTGGACACAGTCACAGGGAGGGCACCATATGAAGGTGAAGGCAGAGACTGGGACAGTGTTTCTAGAAGCCAAGGAATCTGAGGCTTGCCGGCGACCCCCAGAAGTTAAGGGAGGGGCCTGGAACAGATTCTCCCCCAGAGCCCTCAGAACCAACCCTGCCAGCACCTTGATCTCAGACATCTGGCCTCCAGAACGGTTCAACAATAAATGTCTGTTGTTTAAGTTGCCCTGCCCTTGGCCCTTTGTCATGGCGGCCCTAGCAAACTAACTCACGTGGGTGCCAGTCTCAGAGTGTCTGATAAGACTCTAACGACTCTCGGTTTATACAGTTCACAGAACTGAGCCGTCTCGGTGGTGAAGGCTGGCTGCAGGGTTAGGGAACAAAGCCGGCGAGAGGACCAGTACCAATTTCCTACCTCCCCGGTACCAAGTGCTGGGAAGAGGGTGACAGAGATGGCCCTGGTTCCTGGCCTCAAGGGGCCAGCAGTCCAGTGGGCAGGCAGCCTGTGCAGGTGACCCTGTACTTCATTAGCTAAACATGAACATGTATCTATGTACCAACACCTGGGAGGGAGGGAAGCTCTCTATGGGTTGGGGGTGGGTATCCCAAGCTGGGCTGAAAAGAAACTGCCTCTTCAGGATGGGACATCTCAGCTGAGACCTGAGAAGCAAGGGCCACCTGCATTTTATTTTATTTTATCATTTTTAAGACAGGATCTCATTCTGTCGCCCAGGCTGGAGTGCAGTGGTGCAATCATGACTCCCTGCAGCCTCGACCTCCACAATCTCAAGCGATCCTCCACAGTCTCAAGCGATCCTCCTATCTCAGCCTCCCAAGTAGCTGGACCCACAGGTGCACACCATTATGCCCGGCTAATTTTTGTATTTTTTGTAGAGATGGGGTTTCACCATGTTGCCCAGGCTGGTCTCAAACTCCTGGGCTCAAGGGATCCACCCACCTCAGCCTCCGAAAAGTGCTGGGATTATAGGTGAGCCGCAATGCTGGGCTGCTACCTGGATTTTAGAGGGGCAGGAGAAATGGGGAACGAATGTGAAGGTTTGAGGACCAGGGAAGCAGCAGCTTGAAAATTCCAACCCAGGAGAAGGGAGTGACTGGGGGAGGTTGTTTCCCAGTTCTTTTTCTCAGTCTTCATTGCTCGTTTATCATGCGTGTCGGGCACATTGCTGTGTACCAGGACAGAGCCACCGCTTCACTCATGGCAGGAGAGGAGGCCCCTTGAAGTGAATCCTAGGAAAAGCCGTAAATGGGAGAGGATAGGAGGGATAGAAAATGTTCACCCCCGGGGTCAGAAGACAGGGGATCTTTGGTTCCTGACCTCTCTGAGGGTCAATTGTTTGCATGTGGCTGAGCTTGGAGAGGTCACAGGTCACATCCAAAAGTGCTAAATTATTTCTAAGTGTATAATGAGATTCTGTGTCTCTGAAGCAGAATTTTGGTTGCAGCTTGTTGTGAGTTTCATTCACAGATATGGCCAGACATTTTAGAACATTTTAGAGAACACTTTTGTGAAGCCCCCTTCCTCTTGAGGTTCTGAGCTCCACATCCTTGCACCTCAGACATCACTACCATCTTGAATTTAGGTTTTTACCCCTTGGCCTAGAGTCTAAGGAAATTATGAGATCCATAGACCCAACCCATACAATGCTTTTGCTTTTGAATGCCAGCATTGGCATTTCTCAGGAGCTGTTTTCAAGGTGGATTTCTAGGTTGGATGTTAAAGTCATTGTTTCTCTTCTCTAGTTGACTTCAATGACCTGTCACCAGTGGGCCCGAGAAGAAAAGTTTTGGTAAGGCAAAACTGGGGTCTGATTTTGTAGACATGGCATGGATTATGTAAGTGTACAGGTCTGCATTTCAAAATGAAAAATAACAATAATAATTACGGTTTCTCTGGGCCCCTCGTGTCAAACCACTCTTGCAAAACCACCTTTGGATGAGCCTGAAGTGTCAGCAAATCAGAAACATGTGGATTTAATTTCCTTTGAAATACAGCAGGGGGAGAGGGAGCTGTGGGACTTGGCAGCCAGCTTCTTCGGGTTTGCCAAACCTCAAATATCTCACACTCTGAGAGAGCTGTATGCTGGCCCCCAGCAGTCTCGTCTGGCCAGCCCAGCCTGTGCATTTCTTGCTGTACCATCTAGGTCTCCTGTAACCATGATTCCCTTCTCTGGGTCCATTTCAGCTGCCAGAGGGATGCTAACACCGCCCACGTGCTGCAGCAGGACTTTGGAAGGGGAACCAGCACTGTAATGAACTGTTGGGTTGGCTCAAGCCTCGTCTGGACCCACAAGCCATTTTTCAACCATTGCTGTGCCTTTAAAACCCAAACCAACTGTGAGAGTGGTTTTCTACTTTGATTCTAGATGGGAAAATATTTTGCTTTTTCGGTGGATGATAGTGTCAGGTCCCAAATGCATTAGGTTTCACTATCCTCTAGCACGCATGCACATAATGTGAAACATGCCCCAGGCTCTGCAAGGGCCACAGCCATACCATCATTCGGTTCCAAGGCAAATATGCATCCATGGGCCTCCGGGAGAATAAAGGAGGAGTTTCATGTTGAGGAGCCAAGCCACGCAGTCTAGCAGATCTGATGTCTCTCCAAGGCCCACAGAGCTTGGTCTACTAACTTAAGAGTAAGGTTGTATAAACGAGGTCTATATCACTTGCTGGTTTATTGTCTTTCTTTGTTGATTGTAATGCCTTCTCTTTTATTCCTATATATTTTCTGTGTCTGACAGACCCTTTGTCTAAAATAATAATGTACATTAAATGCAACGGGCAAACAGAACCATTGAAAAGAACTTTTTGCATCCAAAACAGCCAACGTGTTGGTGCCTGCTGTGTGTCAGACACTGGCTCTTCTGTCATCCTCATTCTACTGATAAGGCAACTGAGGCAGCTCCAGAGAGTTTGAGTAACCTGCAGATCACACAACTAGGAAGTAAGAGAGCTGGAACTTGAGCTTGGGTTGTTGACCTCCAGAAATGGTGTTTTTTCCAGTACTCAGTGCTGCCTCTGACTCCATTGTGCTGGTTGAATTTATGTGTCAACTTGACTGGGCCTAGGGGTGCCCAGATATTTGGTCAGACATTATTGTGGGTGTTTTGTGAGGCTGTTTTGGGTGAGATTAACATACAAATTGGTAGACTGAGTAAAGCAGAGGGCCTTCCCTGATGTAGCCGGGCCTCATCCAATCCGTCAAAAGCCTGAATAGAACAAAAAGGCCAACCCTCCCTCAGTAGGAGGAAATCTCGTCTGCTTCATGGCATTTCAACTAGGACATCAACTTTTTCCTGCCTTTGGACTTGAACAGAAACATCTGCTCTTCCTAGGTCTTCAACCTGCCAGGCTTCAGATTGAAGTTTTTACCATCAGCTATCCTAGTTCTCAGGCCTTCGGACCCAGACGGGAACTGCACCACAGGCTGTCTTGGGTTTCACTTGCTGACTCATCCTGCAGATTTGGGGACTTATCAGCCTCTGTAATTCCATGAGCCAATTCCTTGTAATAGATCTCTCTATATGCATCCTATGGTTCTGTTTCATTGGAAGAACCATGATACGGTTAGGCTTTGTGTCCTCACTTAAATCTCATCTTGAATTGTAAATCCTATAATCCTTGTAATCCCCATGTGTCAGGGGAGGAAGCAGGTGCAGGTAATTGCATCACAGGGGCGGTTTCCCCTGTGCTGTTCTCATGATAGTGAGTTCTCATGAGATCTGATGGTTTTATAAGGGGCTCTTGCCCCTTCGTTCTGCACTTCTCCTTCCTGCTACCTTGTGGCCTTGTGAAGAAGGTGTCTTGCTTCCCCTTCACCTTCCACCATGATTGTAAGTTTCCTGAGGCTTCTGCAGCCATGCAGAGCTGTGAGTCAATTAAACCTCTGTTCTTTATACATTACCCAGTCTCAGGTGGTTATTTATAGAAGTGTGAGAATGGACTAATACAAACCCTAATACATCAATTTCTTTTTTGATCTACCACGCAATCCTGTGAAGTAGGTGGGTCAGGTGATACCATTGCTATTTGACAGATGAGCAAGAACAAGACCTAGAAAATGAACATGCATGTGTGTACATGCACACATAGCCACACACATGCTCACACACACACATACAGATCACACACTTCAGGGCTAAGGTCAGAATCCAGGTCTAATCATTTCTTCTTCTCCAGGTTGTCCACAGAGCAGCGAGCCATGGAGGGCAGTGCCAGCTGACTTTTAAAGTGTCCTTAGTGCCCAGGATCATGATAGCAAGTCCCCCTTCAGGCAGAAAAATCTGCCTCTGGGTATCTGGGTGTGCAGAGAAGCTACTACTGTTATTCTGTTCTTCATATTCCATACTGTAAGTCCCAGCTACAGAAAGTATTATAGCAAAGTTCTAGCAAACCTAGCGTGTTTCCACCCGGAGACAGTGAATCCAGAGAATGGATCCTCGAGGGTAAAATTATCCTACAAGTAATTGCATGTTGAATGGGACAAGGATATTTGGCCAGTAGAATATCTGTATAAGGCAGAAATCTCATTATCTTTGTCAGCTGATGTAAAATCCAAGGTCATGCAATGTGTTAAGACTGTTGTCACTTATTCTAGGTGATGACTCAGTCTGTTTACTTGCAAGCATTTCTGTTTTGCAAAGCCACCCCCATCTCAGGATTCAGAAGAAATACAGGTTCTCCCCCACCTGCTCTGGTCTTCACAATATCCACTCTGGCAGGCCAGGGCCTTAGTCAAGCTGTTAAATATTGAAGATGTGTCCTGATTGTGTTTAAATAGTATCGTTCATTGAAAGTGAATGGAAGGTGGAAGAAGCAATGCCTATACATCTTCAACTGCTCTTATCAAGCAGACAGAAGTTCTGACGGAGGAGGCTGTGGCCTTCTACTGCTGTTTAGAAGCAGCAGGGAAGTATATTTTGGGTTCTGGCAGCCACAAGATCCCCACATAATGCTTCGGTCTTCCCCTATGTTCCCACCTCCCGCCTCAATCATTTTTGTGTTGAAATGTCTGTAGAAAATGGATGTGGAATGGCACGCTTGTCTTGGGTAAGTTTTTCACTCAAGGCACAAAACCCCTGTCACACACCTACCTCTGGTTCTGCAGGAGCCATAAACTGGTGCCAAGAGAGGAGAGGCTGAGCTGATACTGGAAAGATGTGGCAGCAGATGGAAACTTGTGCCTGCAAGCGGGGAGCCTTGATTTTAATGAATGAAATCTAGCAAGTTCCCATCTGGAGACAGTGAATCCAGGAAGAGGATCTTGGATTGGACGAGTGAATGGGATTCAGATTGGCGAAAGGGCCAGAAAAAACTCTCATTCCTTAAGCGAAAACCTTCTCGCCTCTTCCAACCTCCTCGTCTTAGGACAATATCATTTTCAAAAGATCTAGTTTTGTGGCTTCACACCATGAACGAGTTGCTCTGAGTCCCAAAGAAGAGAAGAACATTTTTTTCATTTAAAAAGGGAGCTTCAAACTCACTAGTTCTGCCTGAAGCCAGAAACTTCTGACTTCCACCTGCATCTCTGTAACTCGCTTCTCTCTAATGGGATAATGAGTAGTTTTTGTACTTTGAAAAGCACTGCTTTTTGTCTCTGCTGGTTGAGTAAGCTTTTGCAAGCAGGGTTGAACAAGAAACACCATTTCAGATGAAAATGGTTTTATTTACATTAAACCCACATAGGAGCTTGTTTTCCTAGAGGGGCTCAAACATGCTGGATGATGGACTCTGAATTGAAGAGGAGTGTGGAGATCATTGAAACTTTTGCTCTGGGGGAAGAAGTCAAGCAGAGACCTATTCATTCACATTGACCTTGGAGATAGATATCAAATCATGGGGCAACTCAGGCCTTATTATTTCCTGTGGGACAAGCAGGACTCGTGTTGGGTGTTCTGTAGCTGTGGGTCTCTCCCTCCTGCAGTCTCAGGACCAGGAGTGTCAGAGGTATTCCCCAGTGGGCTGGTGCCTTTGATGGGTGCTGACACTGCCTGGTCACATTCCATCCCATCTGCGTTGTCATCAGCAGCCAGCCAGTCCCAGTGTCATGGGTCATGCCACAGAATAACACAGACCCGACTTTTTAAAACAGGTGGCTTTCTGCTTGGGTCCACTCTGGGATATTCCCAGCGTGCAAAAGGGGTTGGATTGTACGTTCAGTATACTTACGCAGCTTTTAGAAATGTTGACTTATGTGAAAGTTGCTTTAAAAAATACAGATACCTAGCCCCACCATCAGATCAAAGAAGCAGAGTTGCTTGGGGATGTGACCTGGGCATTGGCACTTAAAACATCTTCCCAGGTAGGTGCAGCTGCGTTGAAAATGACTGAGCTCAGGAAATGAAACTATTTCTTAGCTACATTTACGGGCATTTCTGGATCTCTGTCTTTCACTGTGGGTGGTGTCGTGACATTTGTAGGTGTGGACTAAAGGCCACAGGAGAGTGTTCATGCCCCTGGAGGTGGTTTTGTGGTTGGTGGCTCTGTTGTTAGGGAAATGGGCAGGGCCTGGGCACCAGGCAGGTGGATACGCACGTGTGTGCGTGTGCACGCACACACACACACACACACACACTCTCTCTCTCTCTCTCTCTCTCTCTCAAACCCTCTTCACGGTTGGAAAGCTCTCACAGGAGTACCCTGGTTGGGCCCATAGGGTATCTGGGAGCCACAGAAGCTGCTGTCCCCATGACGTCAACTTGGAATCTATTCTCTAATTCTTTCTCACCTGTATCCTGGTTTCCTGTTGATTAAGAAGATACTTAGGCAGGGCACGGTGGCTAACGCCTGTAATCCCAGCACTCTGGGTGGCTGAGGTGGGTGAATCACCAGGTCAGGAGATCGAGACCATCCTGGCTAACACGGTGAAACCCCATCTCTACTAAAAACACAAAAAGTTAGCCGGCATGGTGGTACATGCCTGTAGTCCCAGCTGCTTTGGGAGGCAGAAGCAGGAGAATTGCCTGAACTTGGGAGGCGGAGGTGGCAGTGAGCTGAGATCACACCACTGCACTCCAGACTGGGAGACAGAGCGAGACTCCATCTCAAAAAACAAAAACAAAAAAGAAACCAAAAAATAAGCTACTTAGTTTATGTCAGTGATGTTAAAAACTCATCTTATGACTCTTGGGGATTTTCTTAGCCCTGTAAGTTCCACATCCCTCTTCTACCAAATAAATGTTAGTTTTTCTGGAGTCCATGGCCCAGTCCAATTATGACAAAAAGGTTTACAAAGAGACACACTTTAAAGATAAGGACATGGATGGGCTCAGAGTAAAACAATGGTGAAGGGTGTGCTGTATTCTGCAAACTCCAAGCATAGAAGCATTGAAGACTGGAATGGCTATCTTATGATCAAAGTGGACTTCCAGGTATAGAGTGTAAACAGACAATCACCCCAGACATCCCCTCCCTGTCTGGCACCGCTAGTACCACCATGGTACTAGGTCCTTAAGACCCTGAAGCTGGGCTGTGTCTGTGTGGTATGGTCTGTGTCTAGTGATATGGTTTGGCTGTGTCCCCACCCAAATATCTTGAATTGTAGCTCCCATAATTCCCACTTACTGTGGGAAGGACCTGGTGGGAGATAACTGAATCATGGGTTCCCCCATACTGTTCTTGCGGTAGTGAATAAGTCTCAGGAGATCTGATGGTTTTATAAGGAGTTCCCCCTTTTGCTTGGCCCTCCTTCTCTCTTGTCTGCTGCCATGTGAGATGTGCCTTTTGCTTTCCAGCATGACTGTGAGGCCTCTGCAGCCACATGGAACTGTGAGTCCATTAAACTTCTTTTTCTTTATAAATGACCCAGTCTCAGGTATGTCTGTGTCAGCAGCATGAGCATGGACTAATGCATGCAGGCATCTTGGTCAGGAGCAGGTCGCCTGGGTGAGATGCCTGAACTCCCACTCTGGTGTTCCCCAGACGCCCTGAGTCCCCACAGCTGCTCCTTATATAATCTGACTCTGGATTCTTCCTCCTTTCCTTCCCCTTCTCCTCTCATCTCTCAGGCCTTTGGCATAATCTCATCCAGGGATTTAGTTTTTACAAAAGCCAGGAAGAATCTTTTCAGCCAGCTCAAATCCCTAAGGTCAGGAAGTGTGAAGCTGGGCTGTCAGCCAGGATTTGATGTGGGTGAGAATAAAGGAAACAGAATCCAGATTAGTATTATAACAGAGGGTCCTGCAAGGCCTTGATGCCATGACACTTTTCCCAGGTGCCCACCCTCAGGGATCATTGCTTCTGCCTCCTGGGCTCCTGCAGGCTCTTGTCTTTGTTTAGATCATTGCTTTGGAAGTACTTGGCTTTCTCGGCCCCTCCCCAAACTTTAACTTGATTAAGGTAGCCATCACTTTTTGCAGGTCCTTCAAGTCCACTCAGAAGTCTTGTGTTGAATGGAGCAGAGCTGAGTTGTTCATTCTGCAGTAACACGTGAGGAGAGATTTGGTTTACGCTGAATCCACTCTGACGATGCTTGTTAGCTTGACCCTCAGGTGTGCAAGTTGGTTGTCTTCAGGGAAGAGAGCTGTTCTCACTCAACCATCAGACCTAACTCTGTCTCATAATGAAATTGCACCAGTGGGGTATCTAGAACTCCATACCCAAAGTGTGGTCTGTGAGCCAGCAGCCCTGTGTCATCCGGGAGCTTGTGAGAAATGGGCTTCTTAGCAGACCCCAGCCCCTGCTACATCAGAACCTGCATTTTAATAAGATCCCAGGTGATCTGTATACCTGTGAAAATTTCAGACGCCCCACTTCAGGGCATACACATCCCACTGATGTTAATTGAATCAGAACTATTCCATATTTTGGACATATTTTTAAACAATTAAGAAAAAAGTTATAAAATTCCCTTCTTAAATTAGCAAAGATTCAAAATAAAAAGATTATCCCAGTATTGTTGTTAAATAGATACTTTTTCTGTTAGACAGCTTGTGGGAATGTAAGTTGGTACAATGTTTCTTAGTACAATGTTCCTAAAGAGCAAATTGTTAGAGAAGTCTGAGAGCAAATGCACAGCTTTTTTTTTTTAATTGACAGATAAAAAGGTATGTATTTTTCATGTGCAACATGATCTTTTGAAGTATTTATACATTGTGGAATGATTAAATTAGCCAGTTACCTCACAGAGGCTTTCTTTTCTTCTTCTTCTTCTTTTTTTTTTTTTTTTGTGAAAACACTTAATATCCACTCTCTTTGCATTTTTCAAAAATACAGTGTATTTTCATGAACTGTAATCACCATGCTGCAGGATAGATCTCTTGAACTCATTCCTCCCAGTTGTAATTACATATCCTTTGGCCAACAGCTCTTTAAAGGAACAATTTCCTTTCTGTGACTTGATGGTAAGGAAAAAATTAGGTTGTGATGTAGCTCCAAGGATATGGGGAAAAGGATTTTCATGACAAAAAGTTATTTGTTTTTCTAATCTTTTCTTCTTCCTAACAGAACCCCAGTTTTGTGGCGGGATGGGGCAATGCAATCCACATGTTCTGAACGCTTTGCCGGTAAGAGATCTAACGCTTACACCCCATCTGCTTAACCCGATGGGATGTAAGCAGAAGTCACTGGAAGACACCAGGCAGGAACACGCTTTCTCAGGGGAATCCACTCAGTTACCAGCATCCTCTGACCTATAATTGGGCACCCCTGTCCCCCTTTGTCCTCCTCTGGAGCCCTCATGGGCTGTTGGACATGACCATTACCCAACAACCAATGTCAGTACAGCCTCCTTCTAGAATTTATATATATATATTTTATAAAATATATTTTATTTTATATTACATATTTTATATATATATATATATATATATAGACACACACACACACAATGTCCTAATTTGTTCAGGTCAGTCTTTCAGGAGTTTGATATTTGCAGCTGAACACAACCCCTCACTTGCACACAACCTATATGTCCAAAAATAGGGGCTTATGAATAAATTATCATTTATCCACACAATGAAATGCTATACAGCATTAAAAAATCATGCAGAACTGTGGTTTCAAATTATTTCTAGTAGAGGGCACCTCCCCTTTTTCATAATCAGTCTTTCTAGAATCCCAGTGTATAGAACTGTTTACAAGTGAGCTCTTTCACTTTGGGAGGCTGAGGTGGGCGGATCGCTTGAGGTGGGACTTCCAGACCAGCCTGGCCAAGATGCTGAAACCCTGTCTTTACTAAAAATGCAAAAATGAGCTGGGCATGGTGGCACGTGCCTGTGGTCCCAGCTGCTCTGGAGGCTGAGGCATAAAAGTTGTTTGAACCTGGGAGGCGGAGGTTGCAGTGAGCTGGGATCGCAGCACTGCACTCTAGCCTGGGTGACAGAGAGAGACTCCATCTCAGAAAAAAAAAAAAAAAGGCAAGTCATTAAAGTCTGTGAAAATGGCTATAACAACAACAAAAAATGTGATTTTACAAAGAGAAACCTACAGACTTGTCAACCAAATGTAACGTGAACTCTGGATCCTACTCTGAATATTGACCAAATATCTGATGATTTAGAACTCTTTGGGAATTTATTTTATTTTCTAAATGTGTTTGTTATTGTGAATTATTTCTCTAAGAAAACATTTTTTTGTGATTAAAAAAATAAATAAATAAATGAACAGTAGAGCTCTTCTAGGTGGACAGGAGGGTAGGGCCTCAGCACCTCTTCCTTCCATCAGCAAAATGTCCCGTCCCTTCCATAGGGGCTCTGAAATGCCTTCACAGGTCTCCAGAATTTGGTAAAACTGTAGAACACGGTTTGAAACCCATTATTATATAATCGCCTCTTAATCTACTGGGGGAAAAAAAAAGCCCATGAGATCTTCTTAAGCAAATAGCTTACTAATTGAATTATGGTATGATCCAATTTTATACTTAAAATATATGTATGTATATATTATATATATATATTTCCCCATCTTCAATAGTCTTTGGAAAAAGTAAAGTCACATTCATGATGCCGACTCAGGTGTCCCTGGCCGGTGGACTTCACCTGCAGAGCAGCAGCACTTTCCCCCTCTGTGTCCCTGCTTATTCCTGAAGGGCCTTAGGAGAGTTTCCTACATGTCAGGAGCATGAACCCTCAAATTCTCTCCCTGGCTTCATGGTTCCTATGACCTACTGAGGTGTCTATGGATGATGCAGCCCCTGCTGGTGCCCTGGGAGGGGATACCATCTGGCCAGCATGCCCACCAGTCCCTCACACGTCTCAGTTCTGCGAGGGGTCGGGCTGTGCCGATTTCTACAAAGAACCAGGAGGAAAAACAACCTTCCATGGGGCTGAGCTGTGGCTCAGGGGCAGGCTGGGTACCAGAGGCCATGCCAGCTGGGTACCAGAGGCAGGCTGGTACCAAAGTCATGCTGTCTTCCTTGTTGCTAGTCTTATCTGGCTCCATGCATCCATGCACCTAGCTTCAACCTCCCAGCCTCTCTCCACCTTCATCTTCAAATGAGCTAGGGTGGGAGGTGGGGGTCCCCTCCCGGATCCTGTGTGTGTGTGTGTGTGTGTGGGTGGGTGTGTATGTAAACTGGAACTTAATTTTTTTTTTTTTTTGAGATAGAGTCTTGCTCTGTCACCAGGCAGGAGTACAATGGCATGATCTAAGCTCAATGCAACATCTGACTCCCGGGTTCAAGTGATTCTTCTGCCTCAGCCTCCTGAGTAGCTGGGATTACAGGCACATGCCACCACACCCAGCTAAGTTTTGTATTTTTAGTAGAGATGGGTTTCACCACATTGGCCAGGATGGTCTCGATCTCCTGACCTTGTGATCCACCTGCCTTGGCGTCCCAAAGTGCTGGGATTACAGGCATGAACCACTGTGCCTGGCTGGAACTTAAGAATTTAATAGTAGTTTTTGAATGGCAAGATTGGGATGCTTAAATTTTTCTTATTGTTTTCTGCATAATTGAAATTTTAAAAATTTCTACAATAAACATATTACTTGTTTAAAAAAAAAAATAGAAGCTGAGAGGGGATAATTGTGTGAAGCCAGGAGTACAGTGAGACCAGCCTGAGCAACGCAGTGAGACCTCCTTCTTCTCTAGATTTTTAAAAAAATTAGCCATGCATGGTGCAACATGCCTATAGTTCCAGATACACAAGAGGCTGAGATGGGAGGGTCACTTGAGCCCAGGAGAGGGCTCAATGACTTCTATGACTGTGGCACTGCACTCCAGCCCGGGCAACAGAAAAAATGAAGTCACCCCATCTCTGGAAAAAAAAATTAGGATGCACCTGAAATCAGTTCTGACTCTGATCGCTGAATCTTAATCCATTTAACTGTGCATTTCCTGCCATCCAACTTATTTTCCCTGCGTCAGTGTTGGAGGGGTGGCAGTGGCAGTGGCCAGAGGACAGTGTATGTGTGAGTTTGTTAGGAGGGGGAAGAAATACTATAGACATTAAAAAATCATGTAGAACTTTAGTTTCAAATTATTTCTAGTAGAGGACACCTTTCCTTTTTTGTATTGTCTTTCATAGAATACCAGTATTTACATACTGTTAACAGCTAATAAATGTGTGTATGGAAGACAGAGTCTTGCTTTGTCGGCTGTGCTGGGGTGCAGTGGTGCAATCTTGGTTCATTGCAACCTCTGTCTCTCGGGCCCAAGCAATTCTGCCTCAGCCTCCCAAGCAGCTGGGATTACAGGTGTGTGCCACCACGTCCGGCTAATTTTGTATTTTTAGTAGAGACGGGGTTTTACCGTGTTGGCCAGGCTGGTCTCGAACTCCTGACCTCAGGTGATCCACTCACCTCGGCCTCCCAAAATGTTGGATTACAGGCATGAGCCACTGTGCACGGCCCTCCTAAGATGCATTTCACCAAGTCCCAAGGCTCCCTTACTCTGGGACTCCCTTGCTAGTTCATTGGGCTCCTTGCTCTGAGGCTGGTAGCAACCGGATTTCAGGACACAGGATACAGGGAGCTGTATTGCAGACCTTCCAATGGGGGCTCCTCTCAGGCCCCACACTGGGGCAGCAGTGGGTTAGGGGCTTCAGGCACAGGAAGGGTGGGAGGACAATGAGGACGGTGGTTGATACTACAAAGGACAAGTATGGTTTTCATCACAGAAAGCCACACAGTGTCCTAATTCCCATTCAATTCTGCACCTTGCAGGCCTGTCTTTAGCTGCTAAAGGCTGTCAGTCTTTGCTGATTTGCAGAGTTTCCAGCTCAAGATGAGGCTTTCAGTTCTGGTGGGAACTGGACGAGCAGGTGAGGGACACCTGTGTGGAGGGTCCCTGTCTCTGTGGAGTGTACGTACATCATTCGTGCTTTTCCTCTGAAGGAGCTGCTTGTGCGGTGGGTTCTGTTTTGAGAGCTGGACTTTCCAAGTGCCCCCATGGCAGGGAACCAAAATTCAGAGCTCCCCTTTCACTGTTCAACAAAAGAAGCCTCTTCCTCTGTCTGGTGGGACGCCTGAAATATGAGTCATCCCACTCCTGACCCACTCCCAGTATCTTTCAGCTGCTCCTTGCTTTGGTTTCAGAATATCCCTTTGACCTTTTCTCTTCCTTCTTGTCACTGTCCTATGACCCAGAGTTTCCCACATCCTGCCTTCAGTGCTTCATTGCTTTAAATGATTCACAGCCCCTTGCTCCTTTAAGTGATCTAAGCCGAGCTGGGATAGCAGGGCCACTTGCTGTGTAGCTAGGGGACGTCCAAGGCTGCAGCCCAGCTGGGTTAGCTGCTCTAGGGGACTCCGGTCTCCCTCACCCCACCAGGTCCCCCAAAGAGCAAACACACTCCATGTGTCTTTTCATTCATCACCTTTTCCTCAACAAGACCAGCTGACATTTGTTAAGCACTTACCCTCTTTCTGGCCCATGTGTTCCTGAGCTTAACCCTGACTGCAGCCCCATGCAGTAGGTGCTTCAATAAGCCCCATCTGTGATGTAAGAAAATCAACTTTTGGCTGAGGTCCCCCATGTAGAAGGTGGTGGAGCTGGGGCAGATTCTAGCCCAGGAGCCTGGCTCTTGGCATGAGCAGTCTACCGTAGCACCAGTTCTGTGGTTCTTCCATCTGAGAAGCCTGTATTGAATTTTTTTTAAGTTGTATTTTGTGTTCAGTGGAAGTGCCCAGTCCTCCCACTCAGAGTTCTCAGTGGAGTCTGGTGCGGCGGTGGTGCACAGCTGTAGTCCCAGCTACTCAGAAGGCTGTCGTGTGAGGATTGCTTGAACCTAGTGAGGCGTGGCATCACTGCACTCCATTGAACTCACTGGGTCGCAGCAAGACCCTGTCTCAGAAAAAAAATTTTTAAGTATGGCTTCATGGTGCCTCAGGGCTCTTCTGCCTGCAGGACTGACTGCTGTGCAGGACTCTGGTCCTGGAGTTTAGATGAACAGTAGGAAGCCTCTAGTTTCCATGGATCCACATGGCTGCAGCTTCCTAGCCAAGGAACCTCATGGCAGTACAGGGTTCCTTTCCTGGTTGATGCTCCAGTGGGTGCTGGGTGGGCCTTAGGTTGCTTGAGTTTTAGCTGTATGTTTGTAAAAGTGATGCTTAATGAACCACTCTAGAAATAAGGTAGAGAGACTCAGGAAATAGGGTTTTTAAGTTGCTCAAACATCTCTCCATAGATTATCACATTTACTCCTTGGGCAGGTTTTTTAATTTATTTAATTTTGTTTTTAAGACAGAGTGTTGTTCTCTCTCCCAGGCTGGAGTACAGTGGCGTGATCTCGGCTCACTGCAACCTCCACCTCCCAGGTTCAAGTGATTCTCCTGCCTCAGCCTCCCCAGTAGCTGGGATTACAGGCACATGACATCATGCCAGGCTGGGCAGGTCTTTTTATTATTAGCCCCATTAGAACTTTTTTTATTGAGATGAAATTCACATAACATAAAGTAACCATTTTAAAGCATGCATAATCCAGTGGCACTTAGTACATTCACAAGGTTGTGCAACGACCTCCTCTATCTAGTTCTAAAACATTTCACCATCCCCAGAGAAAGCCCCATGCCCGTTAAGCAGTCGCTTCTTATTCCCCTTTCCCCCAGCCCCTGGCAACCACCAGCTGTGTTCTGTCTCTGTGGATTTACCTGTTCTGTATGTCACATAAGTGGAATCACACAATATGTCATCACATATGGTGTGTGGCCTTTTGTGTCTGTTTTTTATCATTTAGCATGTTTTTGAGATTCATCCATGTTGTAGCAAGTGTCAGAATTTGCCTCCTTTTTTATGGCTGGGTAATATTCCATTGTACACTGGACCACATTTGATTTATTCATTCATTGATGGGCGCTTGAATTGTTTCTGCTTTTGGCTCTTGTGGATAATTCTGCCTTGAACATTTGTGCACAACTATCTGTTTTGGGTACCCGTTGTTAATTCTTTTGGGTATATGATTAGGAGTGGAATTGCTGGCTCATAGGGTGATTCTCCATTTACCCTTTGAGGATATATTAGCCTCATTTTAAAAGCAAGGAGTCTGAGGCTCAAAATAAATTATGATTTGTCTAAAGTCCCATGAGAAGTGTATGAGGGGCCTGGTGTGGTGGCTTACGACTGTAATCCCAGCACTTTGGGAGGCTGAGGCAGGCAGATCATCTGAGGTTAGGAGTTTGAGAACAGCCTGGCCAACATGGTAAAATCCTGTCTTTACAAAACATAGAAAAATTAGCCAGGCATGGTGGTGGAGGCTTGTAATCCCAGCTACTTGGGAGGCTGAGGCATGAGAATCGATTGACCTCGGGAGGTGGAGGCTGCAGTGAGCTGAGATGATGCCACTGCCCTCCAGCCTGGGTAACAGAGCAAGACTCCATCTCAAAAAAAAAAAAAAAAGTATATGACCGAGCCATTGATGAAGAGCTAGAGTTCATACTACCTTCATTCAAGGGTCCTGACTGCCAGGAACGGCATTCATTCACTCATCAAACATCTTGTGAGGGCCAGGGCTGCCTTTGTGGCAGATTTAACCATAGCTCTCAGAAAGGAGCTTCCTAATGCAGTCACTCCAGGAGCAAATAAAACAAGGGGGCTATTTTAAATCATAAATCAACACGACTGGCACACACGTAAATTCCATTAAGCCAACACGCTGCTGAGTCAGGCATCTTCTGTCTTGGTGCATATTTTAACATCGGGGGTGGGCATTTCAGCTGATTCTCCCGCAGTAAGATCCATTCCCCTTAGTTCTAATTGCCTGCCACCTTCTGCATTTCTTGTTCGACCCTGGGCCTGGGGGAGTACCGGCTTGGTCCTGAATCACTGTCGGGATTGGGATCCGTGAAAGTCACTGCAGAAAGAGAGTTTAAGGGGTTAAATGCCAGGGCCAAGATAGAGTAAGGTCCTGGTTTCAGCTCTGGCTTAACCGGGAGATAGGGGAGATTAAGAGGAGGTGGCGGAGGGGGCAGGGTTTAGCTTGATAATCCTATTTTGCAGTGGTTTCTAGGGGGATTTTACGATGAAGAGGTAAATTCTAGGGTCTGCTGTCGACTGTTCCCTGCTTCCTGGCGCACTTTCGGTGCAGCGAGGGGACGTCCAAAGGCTGCAGCCGAGCTGGGTTAGAAAACAGACTCCCACCCGCCCTCCACTCCCCCGCCTGGCCCAGCTGACCTGATTAATGAGAGCCCTGCAAAGCCCACTGAGGAGGGCTCCCTGGCTAATCTCATCTCCGCACCCACGCGGGGATAGACACCTCCGCTCAGCCAATGAGACGCAATCCTGCAGGCTCGGCCGAGCGGTGGAAAATTCCATGCGCTCGGCGCTGCCCTCGGTGGCGGCCCCTGGCGGGATCGCGCGCTTCGAATGCCGCAGCCCCGGGCCGCCGAGCGGCCACCACCTGGGAAAGAGCCGAGCGAAACCGCTCCGGGGTCCAGGCGTTTTGCCACGAGTCGCCCTGAGACAAGTTGGGGTCTCCCTTGTTCTCCCACCTCTCTGCACCAGAAGCTCTCGAAGCAAATCAAAGAAAGCAGGCGATGCCTGTATCAATGCGGAGTGGGGAATGGAGCTGGGGGACAGTTCCCCTCCCTCTGCGCGCGCTCCCGTTTGTATGTTTGTGAGTGTGTGTGTGTGTGTGTGTGTGAGAGAGAGAGAGAGACCACAGTCCTCCACCCCCACGCTTGCCCACCCAAGCTACAAATCCTGCCTGTAATTGTCCCCCTGCCTCCACCAGGCTTTCCACCCAGAAATTGTGGGGGAGAATGAAGGAGACACCTTTCTAGATCAATCATCTATGAACTATGGTGCCCCCTTAGAAGCGGCCGGTGGGTCCTAGAGAGCAAAGGATGATGAGTTCGCAAAGGTGTGAGAAGGAGTCCAAGACCAGCGGTCAAAACCAATGAAGCAAGACCGGTGCCATGATTCAGAGACGCACAGAAAATTCCAGGACCACCGAGGAGGGACACGTGGCGCGTTCTGCCAGTGCGGGGGAGGAGGGGATGGAGGCGAGAGGGAGGACAGGACTTAGCCAGGCAGGGAAGGCGGAGGGCCCCGAGCTTGCGTTCCAGTCCCCGGAGCTAGGGCCGCAGCTTTTCCGCAAGGTTGGGCTGTGTTAGGAAATCCTATCTTTCTTAACTCTGTGAATTATGGCAAAACCTCCCTATTATTTCAGGGGATCCAGGTCTGTTTCTGCTCCTTGGAAATGTGAAAGAACCTGGTGAATGCAGTCCAAAATGACTGCAACCTGGTGCAGGGCGCTCAGCTCGACGAGACTTGCAATGGCTTCTTCTGCCATCTGCATTGGACAGGGATGGGGAACCGTGGGCCCCAAGCTATCTGGAAGGAGGGAGGAGAAAGAAAGGGGAAAATACAGGGCTCTTGTTAAAGCAAAGTAGAAAGCTTCAGCAAGAATCCAGGGAACAGAAGCCTGAAGCCCTGAGATTAAGTCCAAATCCCGGAGGTTTAGTAAAGACCAGCATAGCGACTTGAAAACTGGATGCCCCGGTTCTGCTAGTGACCAGTTGAAGATCCTGGGGAAATCTCACTCCTCAGAGTCTTCACTAGTTGAAGGTCCTGGGGAAATCTCACTCCTCAGAGTCTTCATTTTTGTCTCGGCAAAATCAAGGTCATAACCATTTCTGCCCCATCTAATCAAGTAAGGTCATTAGTGAGACCCAAATAAAATAGAACTACATCTATGAAACTGTAAAGAAATATAGGGAAGGGTTTTTAATCCATGTGCATAAGCAATGTAAAATCTATGTGGTTTTACTTCAATTAACTTCAAGAAAGAGCCCCAGCTAAATTAATCAATCAATGCATGTATTCAGTAAATATTTATTGAGCACCTACTAAATGGTGGGCACCGTTCTTTGCCTGGGGGATGCAGAGCTGAACAAAACACGAAAAGCCTTGGTCTTAGGAAGCTTAGATTGGAGGATACAGGTAATAAAATAAATAGGAAAAATCATAGTTTTTAGATGGTAGTGATACAGTGAAAAATAAAGCAGGAAAGGGGGCTGGGGAATGGGGGGAGGGAGGAGAAGGGAGAGTGCTTTAGAATAAGGTGATAAGGAGGCCTCATAGAGAAGGTGTTCTTTGAGCGGAGACCTGACAGGGAGATGAGGGGGTGAACTCCATGGATTTCCAAGGGAAGGACATTCCAGAAGTGGGCAGCCAGCAAGTGCAGTGGGTCTGAGGGGAGACGGTGGGGTGGCCTTTCCTGTTGGAGGAACAGGAAGGCCCGCACTGTCCCTGGAGGGGTGTGAGTGACAGGGTCAGAGGCTGATGGCGGGCAGGTTCAGATAGAGTCTGTAGGGCCTTGAAGGTGACCTGAAGGGCCAACTTTTGCAGTGAGCGTTCCTGATAGCTGCAGGGCACGGCTGAAGCTCCGCCTTGGGTCTTACCTGAATATAAGGAACTCCATTATTAGCTTGGATCCTGGCAGGCAACCAACAAGCATTTATTGCATGGCTGGCTGTGTGTTCTCGGCTGCGCCGGGAGTCGCTGAATATCAGGAGATAAAAGACGGATCCATAGCTTTGAGGAGGCCACAGTCTTGCTGTGAATAAAATTTAGCGGCAAAAAGCAGTTAGTGACCAATAGCAAGACTGTATGTGCCACTCGCTGCATTGTGTGGAGCGCCTGGAAGCGTGAGGAGTAGTTCTGGGAACCCCAGGGGCCCCCAGGATTGTGCTGGGATCATGGTAGGTGCTTAATGATTGTTTGCGGACAGACGGAGTGATTCTGAGTTGCTTACGCGGGGAGCTCTTTGTGGCTAATTAAGTCCTTTTCCTACCCAGGCCCAGGTGGCCAGCGGCCCCGCGCAGCCGCGCACGTGCTGGTCAGTGTAGCCAGCGTACAGCTGGGGCTGCTGCAGATGGTTCTCCAGCCACAGGGCGATAAAAGGCTCCCGAAGAAGTAAATGACCCTGCTGATTGCTGTATGGAATGTTTCCCCCCAGGGAAATTAAAAAATGGAATCCAGCGTACAGGCCTCAGCCTCACTTCTTTAACAGGCCGGTCAAGATCCTGGAGCCAGGGCCTGGGGGCAGCTGCTTCCTGCTGGAGAGGCCAGTTTCTTTCCCGGCCTCTGGCCCTTCTCAGTTTTGTAATCCTGCTTGAGACCTCTCAACTCTTACCAGGCGAGGCGAGGAGGGTGATCTGGGATAGAGAAATGACGTGAAGTCAGTTCAGAAAATCCCACAGTGCCTTGTCACCCAGAATCCTTTGCAGAGCCGGCTGGCTGGTCCTGGGCTCAATGCCTCGTCACCCAGAATCCTTTGCAGAGCCGGCTGGCTGGTCCTGGGCTCAATGCCTCGTCACCCAGAATCCTTTGCAGAGCCGGCTGGCTGGTCCTGGGCTCAATGCCTCGTCACCCAGAATCCTTTGCAGAGCCGGCTGGCTGGTCCTGGGCTCAATGCCTCGTCACCCAGAATCCTTTGCAGAGCCGGCTGGCTGGTCCTGGGCTCCCTCAGCCGTTCTAGAATGCGGCAATGGTGGGCTCCGTTGGGGGCCATGTAGAAGGGCCCTGCCCCTGGGCATCTGCCTCCTCACTGGAGAAGACAGAGGCTATGTCCCAGCCCTGTGCTTCCAGCTCTGAAACTGCCCTTGATTTCACTGGACAGGCCTGAGCAAGTCATGTAGCCTTCAGGGACTCAGCTGTGCCTACCCCAGGCTCCGTGAAACCAAGACAACCTCACGTGCTCAGTTCTCAGCTCTGCGGGAGCCAGGCTGCTCTGGGGTAAGGAGAGGGAGAGAGGGGGATATTGTCCTATGCTTCCTTCACATAGCCGAACGTTTTATTTATTTAACTTTTTGAATAAGTAATACATTATATGGTTAAAAAAAAATCAACAAGTTTAAGATGTTACACAGTGAAAAGTGTCCTTTCCCATCCGCCCAATTCTTTTTTCTTTTCTTTTTTTTTTTTTTTTGAGACCAAGTCTAGCTCTGTCACCCAGGTTGGAGTGCAGTTGCACAATCCCGGCTCACTACAACTCCACCTCCCAGGTTCCAGCAGTTCTCTTGCCTCAGCCTCCCCAGTAGCTGGGATTACAGGCGCATGCCACCATGCCCGGGTAATTTTTGTGTTTTCAGTAGAGACGGGGTTTCACCATATTAGCCAGGCTGGTTTTGATCTACCCACCTCAGCCTCCCGAAGTGCTGGGATTATAGGAATGAGCCACCACACCCAGCCCCCATCTGCCCAATTCTTATCCCCCACCCTAAAGACATAGCCACTGTTACTACTTTGTTATTTATCCTTCCTAGAGTTTTGTGGGGATTTTGCACATACAAGCAAATAGAATATGTATTCTACCCCACTCCCAACTCTTTCTACTTGATTCGTAAAACACAGTGCAGTGTTCCTTACCTCGCTGTTTTCAGTTGACAGTGCATCTTAGAGAACTTTTCATCATTGCACATAAACCATTTCCTCATTTTTCTTTACTAATGTTTGCTATCTAAAATGTGCCCAAACAATCCTCTATACATGGACATTTAAGTTGTTTGCAATCTTTTGCTTTCAAACAATGCTGCTGTGGATAACTGCAATTCTTTGTTCAGCACACAATTATGTCTATGCATAAGGTAAATTCCTAGAAGTGGAACTGCTGAGTCAAAGGGTAAATGCATCTCTAATGTGGACAGATGTTGCCAAATTACCCTCTACAGGGGGTATGTCAATTTATGCTTTCAGCAGCAATGTATCAGAGATTACCGACAAACTTGGCTTTTAAACTTTTGGATTTTTGCCATTCGATAAATTTAAAAAAAACCAGTATGCTTTTAATTTGTATGTTTCTCCTTGTGGTTGATATTGAGCCTATTTTTACATGTTTAAGAGCCATGTATATTTCCTGAAACTCTCGATATCGTTGCCCATTTTTCTATTGGTTTGTTTGCCTTTTGATTTGGTTTGCAGGAGCTTATTATATACTAGGGAAATTAATCCTTTGTTTGTGATGTGAGTTACACATCTTTCTCATTCTGTCATTTATTACTGATTTTGCTTAGGTTTTTTTTTTTAATTGCTTTTGGCTATGCAAAGTTTTTGGTTTTCATGCAGTTGAAATTGTTCACCATTTATTTCATTGTTTCTAAATTTTGAGTTGTAGTTAGCAAGGCCTTCCTCATTCTCCCATTTTTGTTTCAGTATTATGTTTTTTCTTTGTACATTTAAATCTTTGACACAGTCAGAATATATTCTACTATATATGTGAAGTCTGTATTCAAAATCTGAAAGTGGTGGTTAGCAGCACGTCTTATTGAATAATCTTGTCTTTTCCCCATATAGTTGAGGTGCCACCTTAATTCTAAACAAAATCATTGCCTGATTTGAATATTTTTCAGGATTTAATTTCTGTGCCATATGTCCATCTGATAAGTCATATGCCACTACTATAATGTTTTAATTATTGAAGAGTTAAAATATATTTTAATATATGGTATAACTATTCCTCATTTATTTTATCAGAAATATAGCTAGTCTATTCTTATTTTTCCATGTAAAATTTAGAATCACCTTGCATAGATAAAAACTTCGTTTAGAATTTTACTGGGATAACATTTACATGTTAACATTTATAAGTTAAGGGAAATTGACAACCCTATGAAGCTAAGTCTTCCTATCTAACAACATGATAGGGATTTCAATTTATTCAACTCTTTTTGTTGTTGTTCTGAGTGTTTAAAAGGTTTCTTAATGTCAGTTTGCATGTTTCTTTTAAATCTATTTTTAAAATATTTTCTCTTTAGTACTGCTTTTTTAAATGAAGTCTTTCCTCTCATTATATTGTCTAACTGAATTTGTATTATATAAACAAAAGCTATTGATTTCTATTAATTTTACATATCCTACTATTTTATTGAAGTTTCTTCATGATTTCATAGTTGTTTTCACTTATTCCTCTTTTTTTTGAAGGCATGAAACCAAATAACCTGCAAATAGTGATAATTTTACCTCCTTCTATCCATTTTTTATACTTTTGATTTTGTTCTTTTTCTAATTGTGTTGGCTAATATCTCAAGTATAAAATTAAATAACAGCATGATAGTGAGAAAATGCTTGTCTCATTTCTGACTTAAGGGTAAACGTTTTTAGTATTTCTTGATTAAGCATACTTTTTGTTTTTGAGGTTGAGACACATCCCCCTCAACACAAACAAACAATATTTAGGGGTTCTATGTTATTGACTATGAAAATGGAGAATGGATTTTTAAATTTTGTTGAGTTCTGTTTGCTCATGTACAGAGGTGAATACATGATTTTCTCCTTAGAATTATCATCATTTGAATTGGATTTTTAAACGCTGAACCATCTTTCTCTTCCTGAAATAAGGCCCATTTGGTCAAGGTGAATGTTATTGTTTCACTTGCTGATGAGTCAATTGGCTGATATATTTGCTAACGTTTTATTTATAAAAGTGCAGAAATCTTTAATTTATAGAAAGTATAGAGATATGAGGCATACAAATATATGAATTTATACATGTGCATGCATGTGTTTATATATGTAATATATACATCAGAATTTGCATATAAAAAGTATAATGAAAAGCTAACAGATGAGAAAAATGTAACAGAAAAATACATGATCAATCCTGAAAAAGGCAGAAAACAAGGAACAAAGGAGTAGAACAGATGAGAGAAATAGAAAATAAATACCAACATGGTAGGACTTGATGCACTTGTATCAGTAACTAAATATAAATAGGTTTTTGGATTAAATGAAAAGAATTGAGACCCATGTGTATATTACAGTGAATACGTTCTAAACATAAGGATAAAGTTAAGATGAAAACAAAAGGATGTACCATGCAATACTGACCCAAATAAATTTGGGGTGGCTATGTTAATATCAGAAAACTATAGATTAGGGCAAGAAGTATTACTAGAGAGAAAAAGAGACACTTTCTTACAATAAAATGATCAATTCAACATAAATACCTAA
>NW_016107356.1:4391117-4400835 GCF_001604975.1 Cebus imitator
TTTTTTGAGACAAGGTCTTGCTCTGTCGCCCAGGCTGGAGTGCAGTGGTACAGTCATGGCTCACTACAGCCTCAACCTCATGGGCCCAAGCAGTCCTCTCGCTTCAACCTCCTGAGTAGCTGGGACCACAAAATTTTTTTTTGTATAGGTGGGGTATTGCTATGTTAGTGCATTAGTCTGTTCTCACAAGGCTAATAAAGACATATCAGAGACTGGGTAATTTATAAAGGAAAGAGGTTTAATTGACTCACAGTTCCACATGGCTGGGGAGACCTCACAATCATGGCAGAAGCTGAATGAGGAGCAAAGGCGTGTCTTACGTGGCAGCAGGGAAGAGAGGTTGTGGAGGGGACCTCCCGTTTATAAAACCATCAGATATCGTGAGACTTATTCACTCCCACAAGAATAGCATGGGGGAAACTGCCTTCATGACTCAATTATCTTCATGTGGCCCTGCCCTTCACATGTGGGGATTATTTCAATTCAAGGTGAGATTTGGGTGGGGACACAGACAAACCATATCAGTTGCTCAGGCTGGTCTTGAATTCTGGGCTTAGGTAATCCTTCCACCTCAGTCTCCCAAAGTCTGGGATTTCAGATGTGAGCCACTATGCGTGGCCTACTTTTTTCTTCTAGCTGCCTTTAAGGTTTTCTTTTTCATCTTTGGTCTTCAGCTGTTTACCTCAAATATGTCTTGGTGTGATTTTCTTTTTATTTGTCTTCCCTGTGGTTCACTGAAACTCTGGATCAATGGGTTGACATCTTTCATCAGTGTTAGAAAGTTATTGGCTATTATCTTTCCAGATATTGCTCTGCCCTACCTCTCTGTCTTCTCTTTCTTGACTCCAATTATGCATATATAAGATCTTTTGACTGTGTCCCAAATTTCACTTATGTTTTATTTTATTTCTATTTGTTTTTCTGTCTGTGCTTTATATTGTTTTTGAGTTTACTAATCTTGTCTTTTGCTGTATATAGTTTTCTTTAAAAACAACAAGTTCTGGATTTCAGTCATTGTATTTTTGGTTGTGGAATATCCACTTTATTATATTCTAATTGTTACATTTATGAATTCTAATTGTTTATTTTAACACATTTTGTATAGATATATATATTTTTTGAGATGGAGTTTCACTTGTATCGCCCAGGCTGAGTGCAATGGCGTGATCTTGGCTCGCTGCAACCTCTGCCTCCCAGGTTCAAGCAATTCTCCTGCCTCAGCCTCCTGAGTAGCTGGAACTACAAGTGCCTGCCACCACACCTGGTTAATTTTTGTATTTTTAGTAGAAATGGTATTTCACCCTATTGTCCAGGCTGGTCTCAAACTCTTGACCTCAGGTAATCTGCCCACCTCAGCCTCCCAAAGTGCTGGGATTACAGGTGTCAGCAACTGTGCCTGACCCATTTTTCATATTTTTTCAGAATCATAAAGCCTGCAGATGATATCTCTACCAGCGAGGGTTACCTTTTCCTTCTTTAGGCAGATAAGGTGAAAAGAGGACTGTTTCAATCCAATTAGGGACTCAGCGGGCTTGAGGCCGGATTCTGCTTTAGTAGATGATTTTTACCCCTGATTTGCCCGGAAAGTCCTGCCTTTTGGAGGTTTTGAGCTAAGCAATCATCCCAAGAAGGTTAAAATTTGGCAAATGTCTTTAGGGGAAGACTGGTCATCTGTTTTGCAGACTTCTCTCTCTGGTGAGACTTCGTTTCCTAAACACCTACAAGACAAGAATATTTCACTCTGCCTTTCTGACTCTGTTCCCCTCTGGACACCCCAGAATTTAGCAAATGTCTCATGGGAAAATATTGCTTTATGTTTTCGGCTCTTGTAATTTCTAACCCATTGCACTAACCAAAAGCTTTGCTGGCTTCTCTTCCCATGTTCCTCTGTTTGGGAGAAGCTGATGATTAGCCCATATCCAACTGGTGATTTTCAGCTGATCTAGGTGAGCTCTTCCTCTTCTGGATTTTTTCTTTATCTGGTCCTTGTTGTTTCTGTGATTCTCTACTGTCTTTAGAATATGATTATTTCTCATTTACCTGGTTGTTGTTACAGATTGTCGATCTTTTTGACTTACTGTATTCCACAAGTATAGTAGAGTGCAAGAAGGCCAAGTACCCTGTTTATTAATCTTTTATGTTTAGTATTTGATGTTATTTGGTCATTTGTTTCTTGCTTCAGTATCCATAAGTGAAATTAATTTATGAGTTTTTGTGTGCAATCCTTGTTAGGCTTTGGAATTGTGGTTATTTCAGAAAGAGCATTTGAACATTTTCCTCTTAAAAATGCTCTGGCACAGTTTAAATACCATTGAAACGACTGCTCTTTAATGAGAAATGAACTTGGTTTGGAGCTTTTATTGGCAGAGGGTGGCAGGGAGAAGCTTTCGGGCAAATTTCTTTGTTCCTCTGTGGGTACTAGTTTATTAGATATTCTCTTTCTTCCGGAGTGTTTTAATAAGTTATATATATATTTTTTATGGCATTATACAGTATAAATTTTATGTTACTTATTTATATTATACAACATAAATATAAAACAAGCTTTATAAACAGAGGCAACTTATGCTAAAGCCATTGTAAATGGAAAATATCATAAGTCAAAATGAGTTTAATATACCTGACCTACTGAACATTATGACTTAGCTTAGTCTACATTAAACATGCTCAGAACACTAACATTAGCCAACAGTTGAATGAAATCATCTAAAACAAAGCCTATTTTATAATAAAGTGTTAAATATCTTATGTAATTTATTGAATACTGTACTGAAAGTGAAAAACAGAACGGTTGTATGGGTATACTCAAAAAATTGTATCTATTGAATGTGCATTGCTTTCATACCATTGTAAGTTAAGGACCATCTGTATAATTTAACATTTTTCTGGTAGCCATATTTTAAACATTTTAAAAAAGCAGGCAAAATTATTTTAAATAATATTTTATTTAACCAAACATATCTAACATATTATAATTTCAACATGTAATCAATTGAAATTTTTAATAAAAAATTCTGTTTTGCTTTATAAATCTTCAAAATTCAGTGTGCATTTTGTGCTTACAACACATCTCAGTTTAGACTAGTAATATTTTAAGTGCTCAATTTTCACATTTGGCTAGTGGCTACTGTATTGAACAGCTCAATTCTAGAACATTGTTCTTTTTATCCATATATTTGAAAATTTATTTTTATTACATTGAAAAAGTAATTTTGTATAATTTATTTAATTTCCATAATTTCTCTCATTCTCTGAATTTATTTAAACTCATTTTATATATTTACTCTTTCTTCCTTCTTCTTGATTTTGTTAGCCATGAGTTTATATATTGGATTATTATTTTGTTTTTCAATGAAACAGCTTTTGCATTATATCAATTGCATTTTATAAATTACTTCTTTAGTCTTCTGTTTTATAATCTTTTTTTTTTTTGAGACAGAGTTTCACTCTGTCACCCAGGCTGGAGTGCAGTGGTGTTTAAAAGAGCAGCAGTTGTTTAAAAGAGTACTTAAAATTATTCACATAGCAATGGCTTTTTGTTTTTTAATTTTTGATGTTATTTCTACATTGTCATTAAAGAAAGTTTTTGTTCTATTTTTGTTTTTTGAAAATTTCAAGGTTTGTTTTGTGGTCACTTGACAAGATGGTCTCTGTTTTTTTATTATTATTATTATTATATAAATTAGTGCTTCAGCCTTGTTAATGTTTTCACACTTGCCTTGTTCAGCTTTAGTTTATGTCTCTCTTTGCCTGTGGTATTCTGTAGTTTCCTGTGACGTATTTCTGCATGTAGTTATTTTAATTACCCTTCTGAGGTTTTGGTATACTTTTCAAACTGAGGGTTCATATCTTACTTCAGCATTCAAGAGTTCTCAGCCATTACCTCTTTGAATATCTCTCAATTCCTTCTTTTCTGTATTGGACCTCCTCATAGACATATGTTGGTTCCATTCTTTTAAATGTGCATGTTTCTTCTTTCTCATATTTTCCATGTCTTTAGTTTTTGAGGCATGGTGGATAACTTTGTCTAATCTTCCGGTTTCCTTTTTTTTTTTTTTTTTTTTTTTTTTTTTGTTTTTTTTTTTTTTTTTTTTTTTTGTTTTTTCTCTTCTTTTTTTTTTTTTTTTTTGAGACAGAGTCTTTCTTAGTTGCCCAGGCTGGAGTGCAGTGGCCCAATCACAGTTCACTACAACCTCCACCTCCTGGATTCAAGTGATTCTTGTGTCTCAGCCTCCCTGATAGCTGGAATTATAGGCACACACCACCATGTCTGGCTAATTTTTGTATTTTTAGTAGAGATGGGGTTTCGCCATATTGGTGAGGCTGGTCTCAAACTCTTAACTTCAAGCAATCCTCTTGCCTCAGCCTCCCAAAGTGCTGAGATTACAGGCATGAGCCACTGCACCCATACATCTTCCAGTTTCCTAATACTGTCCTCATTTATGGCAGATATCCTATTCAGTATGTCAACTGCACTTTCCTATAGAAAATATATGTTTTCTTTCTCAGACTTCTGTTTGGTCCTTTGATGATATGCCTGTTTTATTTCCATTCTGTTTATGTTTCTTCCTTTATCTGTTTTAAACATATTGAAAATCTTCCTTTATCTGTTTAAAAATATTAAATTTCTTCCTTTATCTATTTAAACATATTACAACTTGTTAAATTAAATTTAAACATATTGTCCTGTTATCTTTGGTTCTTGATATGCAATTATTCCTACTTACTGCATCTGTGGGTTTTCCCTCATGGTGATTCATTTCCTCATGCAGTTTGTTATTTCTGCTTATCTTTAGTGTGGCTCATATTTTTATGGTAAGGCCCTATTCCCTGGGTTTGTGGATCACCTCTACAGAACAGGTTTGCATTTTTCTCTACCATGGTCCTTGTGGATTTCTTGAGTTCTGAACTGATTTGTGGCTGAGGCCATTGTGCTAGGCACAATGGTGGTAAGTCATATAGTGGTAAGTCACTATCCCAACATTGCTGGCCTGGATTCCGATTTCTAGTATTTGTCTCTTTTTCTTCCCCAAGTTCTAAGTGAATGGCAAGCTTCCTTGTGACTTCTCATACTGGCGAGTAGAATTTTTCTTACCCTTGTTTCTTATTTTGAGTTAGAAGCAGCAGTTCATGAAACCTAAAATCCCATGAATTTTTGCTCTTTGGCGCAGCTCTGACAGTGCACACACTGGATTCTGCCCAGGCTCATTTCCCATGTGGGCATTAAATCTGCACCTTCCAGCCTATGTCAAGTCCTACTTTTCCATAAGTCCCTCATCTAGAGTGCTTATCATCACTTTCACTTTTCACGCCTTGGAGCCCATGAATAAATTTTTTTTCTTGTTAAGTTTTATCCAGCATATTAATGTGTGAAATAAGATTGAGGGATTTACCAATATAATGTTCAGACATTCATAAGTAAGATTTGAAGAGAAAATTATTTTTTTGTACAATAAATTAAAGATGACTCTATTATTGAGTAAAAATTTGAAATTTGCCTGAATTTTTAAGATGGTCTGAACACTAAAGAAATTTTGTTTGCAGCGGAGATTTGGGCCAATTTCCAGCATCCCCTGAGGTTACATGTTTGTTCTATTTTGTCATCGGGGGTACTTCTGTGGAAAAGTTTGAGAGGCCCTGCCCTGAGGTGACCTTGACTGCTAGGATGGAAGTCATTCCGTGGGCAAGTCCCCTGACACGTAAATTACCCACTTGCCTGGCTCAGTGGGCTGTAGCTGTTGTTTTGCCTAGGCCTGGCCTAAAATGTCAGGAAGCAGATTTTAAAAAAATTATTGTTACTCATAACAAAAAGCTAAAACACTACAAAAAGCTGTAAAGTGGAAAGAAAAAGAGCCCTAGTCAGCCTCTCTGGTCTCCCTCTCCTATTCCTGTAAGTTCTCACTGCTAACATCTTCTCACGAACCTTTCCAGAAATGTTATATTTGTAGATACAGATTTTTTCTTTTCTTTTCTTTTTTTTTTTTTAAAAAATGAAATCATAGTATATATGTTCTGCAGATTTAAAAAAATTCATCAATGCATTTTGGATCTCTTTCCATATCAGCACATGTAGCTTTCCCTTGTGTTTTTAGCAGCTGTAGTGGATTTCCCGTACATTAATAAATGTAGGGTTTCTTTCCCATATGTTTGTTATTTACAAAAACATTTTAGGGAGCATACTTGTGCAGATGTCTTTTTGTTACGTGTGTGAGCAGGTTTGTAGGTTAAATGCTGGACCAAAGGTATGTGCCTTAAAGCTTTCGATGCACAAGGTTAAAGTGCTTTCCAAAAGAAGCTAAGGCAATTTGTACTCCCAGAAACAGTGGAAGAACCACCCAGTGAGCAGGACTAAGGAGCCTCCAGATTTGTCCTTTCTGCCTGCTTGGCATTCCCAAAGCATGCAACGATGTTACTGTCTGACACCCTTCCTCCCAAGCTGCACTGGCTGTCAAGAACGAAAATCTGGGTATTGATATCAAGATCAGACGCTGCTTGATTCTGAGGAATGTGGCTGCTTGAGTGGCTTTGGTATTCCAGATGGAGGCCAGGCATGGGCCAGAGGCTGACTGGGGGGCATAGGGACTGAAAAATGATCTATTCATGGATTCACCAAACTCTGTATTTCTTAATTTAACATGTAGTATTGTTTTTTGATAAGACATTTTCACTGTAAAAAAAGGGGGAAATATGAAAACACACAAAGTAGTTAATAAGGCTACTGATATATGGGTAATTAAATAATGCTAATTAAATAAAACTGCTTTGTATATGGGGTAACTGATACCCCAGACAGTTAATAAAAATAATTCCAGTACTGAGACCAACAGTGTGTCTGGTCACTTCCTTGAGTCACTTCCCAGCTCTCCTAATTCCCCAGCTACCCCACCCCTCTCCAAGACTTCCCAGACCTTCTTATGGTTCCGAAACTAATAGATCAACATCCAGTACAGGAAAATATGGCCTTCTGTTTTTTTCTTCTGGGTTCACATATATATGTGCACATCCTACACACAGGAATGATAGAGTATTTAATAGTGGCTTCGGCATGGGCACTGACCTAGCAGGGTGTGCTGGAGTCTAGGAGGCTGGCTTTGCTGTTCTGGGTGTTGACCCGTTTGATTCTAGACCATGGGCAGGTCTGGGGAGTCCTGGGTGGCGGGGGAGTTAGGCAGGTTGGGGAGTGGCTGGGGAAGTGACTGTTTATCATTTAATATAAAATGTTTTAAATATTTTAGCACCCTCTGTGACTATACTGGTGCATACTGGCAGCTCTAAGAATGCATTCCAGTTTGTGTATTTTTAAATATAATTAAAACAGTACATTGCACCAACTATTTGCTGCTTACAAGAGATATGCTTTAATGATAAGGACACAGAAAGTTTGGAAGTAAAGATAAAAAGACACACCCTGCAAATAGTTAGCAAAATTTGTTCTGATCTTAATGATTTGTAACTCTCTCTTAACTTAACTTTGTCCCTATGGTGAAACATTCTTCTGTGTTGTTGTATATTATGTTGTGAAATGCATGTATCATCATTCATTTAGCTAGTCAAAATATCATTAGACATTTTGGTATTTTCTAGCATTTTATTTATTTATTTGTTTTGAGATTGCATCTATGGAATGCATGTATCATCATTCATTTAGCTAGTCAAAATATCATTAGACATTTTGGTATTTTCTAGCATTTTATTTATTTATTTGTTTTGAGATTGCATCTATGGAATGCATGTATCATCATTCATTTAGCTAGTCAAAATATCATTAGACATTTTGGTATTTTCTAGCATTTTATTTATTTGTTTGTTTTGTGACTGAGTCTCACCCTGTCGCACAGGCTGGAGTGCAGTGATGTAATCTTGGCTCACTGCAACCTCCACCTCCCAGGTTCAGGTGATTCTCCTGCCTCAGCCTCCTGACTGGCTAATTTTTGTATTTTAGTAGAGATGAGGTTTCATCATATTAGCCAGGCTGGTCTTGAACTCCTGACCTCAGGTGATTCACCCACCTTGGCCTCCCAAAGTGCTGGGATTACAGGTGTGAGTCACCACACCTGGCCTAATTTCTAACCTTTTAATATCAAAAATAACACTAGGTTGGATAATTTTGAGTGTATATTACCACCTCAGGTAATTTTTCATTTCTTTCCTCAGGATATATTTTTGGATATGGAAACACTACTTTGAAGTTTATGTACATTTTTAAGTCTTTTTGCCCTATTTTGCTAATTGACCCCTAGAATGGTTGTATGGATTTATAGTGGTATTAGCAGTGCATAAGAGTCACAATGCCACTTCCTCATCTCTGTGTGGTATTCGTCACAATTTTATGATGAAAAAAATAAGTGAACAAAACAAAAAACAAAAAAAGAAACAAATTCATCTATTTTCTAAATTTTCCTTTTTTTGTTACTCACAAGTGGTAGCATTTTAGTGTTTTTTATATGCTATGAGTTACATACACTTTATATGTGTGCTCATATTTTAGAGATCTGTCAGAGTTCATGATAAAAGGGTATCAAACCTCTGTCATATATGTTGCAAATATTCTCCTCAGCTTTTTATGGCCATTTCTTGGTAGTCTTTTTTTGAAAAAGATATTTGACATACAGTCAATCAAGTTTTATCTTTTTACTTTTTTATTTTTAGTAGAGACAGGTTTCACTACCTTGGCCAGGCTGGTCTCGAACTGCTGATCTCGTGATCCACCCACCTTGGCCTCCCAAAGTGCTGGGATTACAGGCATGAGCCACTGCACCCAGCAGTAGTTGCCTTTTACAATGAGGAGGATGCCCTCAAGTCCTAAAAGGCTTAGACATACTGGTGGAGTCTCTTTGTCCAACCCATTAGGGAAGTTCATTGATGGACAATTGAGATTTCTTAGATTCTGAAGGAGATAGGGACTCTGGGCAAAGTTTCCTTACTGCTGCCTGGATTGCTTCTAAAGCTTCTTACTATTGGATCCCTCTTAAATATGGCCACTTGCCTAGTGATTTGGAATAGAGGTTAAATTGAAACTCCTGGGGGTGTGAAGCATATTGTTTTCAAATTTCAAGGAGGCCGCTATCATATGGAGCCTCCTAGCTGTTGCTGGTGACTTCAGGCAAGCAGACTGTCTTTTCATCGTCTACAAAATGTCTCTTCAGACCTTAGTGTCACTCTGGGTACTGGGACCTTGGATTTTGTCCTCCTTCAAAGCCCATCCATCTGTAGTAAGTAGTACTTGAGTGGCACAGAATGCAAAGCCACTTGTTTTCTTGGTGGCGATCATTAATGAAATGCTTAGAATTCCCACCGTAGTCTTGATACCAGATGGAGAACAAAACCCACACCAAAAGCAGAGATGGAAAGAACTGGGTTGTTGTTGCCATCCTTAAACCACTTATTCAACTGCCCCATAACTCCCCTACAGAGCATTCGCTCTACCTAAGAGACAGCATTCTTTTATTGATGATGCCGGTTCAAGCTGGGGTTTCTGTCATTTGTAGCCAAAGTCTCCCAGTGGGTGGAGTAGCAATAATGCCAAAGCCCCGTGAAGCTCCATGAAGCCCCATGGCTCCGTTGTACGCCCAGGAGCAATATCTAAGACACACAGATCCATTGCTCTTTTGCAAATCTTCGAGTTGAAATGTCTTGTGGTTCTCCTGTAGTGAGCCAGTCCTCTCTCCTCTGCTGAAGTTTCCCTGTCCTTCCTTTCAGCTCTCACTCTTTTTTTTTT
>NW_016107356.1:4401087-4517748 GCF_001604975.1 Cebus imitator
CCTCGGCCTCCCAAAGTGCTGGGATTACAGGCTTGAGCCACCGCACCCGGCCTTGCTCTCACTCTTTTGATTAAGAGCAGAAAGACCCCTCACCCTGCACACATCTCCCCTTCAGCCTCCTGTTGGTACGGGAGGATGATTCACTACTGTGGGGAAAGGAAACGCGCACTGGTGTGGGGGAGTGGAGAGGAGCTCACTCACTGCTTGGAGGCAGAGTATTTCTAGCCGGAGAAGATTCGGAGAAGACTAGTCACATGGAGTACATTTGGCTTGCATCATCTCCCTGTCTGGGAACTTTAAGTGGCCTGGGATACTGTTTTGGGGGGCTACTGAGAAGCTTAGAAATAACGGGCTTTTGGGTCATTCAATAGCTACTTTGCCTGATGGTGTTGTCTCTTTCCTTTTCTCTGCTCCGTCATCCTTGGTATTGGCTCCATCTTTGTCGCTGGTTTCAAGATGGCAGCATCACCTCGAGAAATAACATCCTGAGGTGTGAGGGACGCTCTTCCTGTGGCTTCCTCTCAGGAGAGGAGAAATTCCCACTCCTCACTGGACCTGCACTGCAGGTTCTGTTCGCATCGTATTGGTCACCACTGTGCCTTAGGCTTATCTTGAGAAAACCACTGGCTACCGGGAACAGAGGAATCTCGGGCCCTTTCAGGCTTTTCTCGGAGGCCCTACCCTGGGCACACAGCTGCATGAGAGTTGAGCAGATGACTGAACAAAATGGGGGTCCTTGAGGAAGGAGGATGGCAATAATGAATACCATGACAATCAAAGGCGCTGTCTATAAATACCATTTGTGGAGTTTTACCATGTTCCAGGACTGTAATATATCTAACACCTCCCTCAACCTCAGTAGTGAAATCATGTTATTATCTGGTTTTACAGAGGAATAGACTGTGCTCATAGGTCAAGATCTTTTGATATTGTTAAACGAAACTTTTTCTAAAATACTGTGGCAATAGAGTTTGCCAGCGGTCAGCCCAGGGATAGAATTTCCCAGGTGGTGCGTGGACTTCAGCCAAGTGCAATATGAGACTCGTCCCCTGCACCTTTCATTGAGCTCCTCAGATACAGGCTTCCCACTGGATGCTCCTTACCTCCCACCGAAGAAAAATCACGATCAGCAAAGCCAGGCCTGTTCCTAATATGGGAAGGCTTGCCAGGCACCAGGTGGACTTACATTGGAGGACGAGGTCAGGCACAAACCTTTATAGGTTCACATGTCTTCCCGCCCCCACCCCAGCCCACTTGGGGCCACCCAAAAAATGATGCCCTGGAGCCTTGGCATGCCATTAAAAGTGAAGAAATGCTTAATCAAATCACGCCACTTGAAGTGAGTTGAGCTGGAATGGAAAAATTGTGCAGCCCTGCCCGCAATGGAAATTTACCAGGCCAAAGTGGACACCAAATACTCCCAGGTTGTTTTGAAATAGATACGGTCGTGTTCTGTAAAGTTCTGAGATCCGTTTCCAAATATTTGAAAACCTTTCCATTAACTAGGATTGCTTTAGGAGAAAACACACACACACACACACACACACACACACACACACACACACCCCTACCTCTCCCCCACCCCAAAGGCTTATACTATGTGTATGGAAGAAATAGAAAACTCTAGACAACCCAAATATCTCTTGAAACTGGCAGGGACCCATGAATCCCCTCTGTTGTCCATTGAGACAGCTCTCATTTTTTAAGTTTATTTATATAATCCCCCCTCAAAAATGTCCTAACTTTCCATTTATTATCAAAATATTCTTTTGCCACTAATTTCCCTTCTTGGTTAAAATAAACAAAACAGAGTGAATGCTGTTGGCATTGCATCTAGGATGCACTCCGCTGTAAACGAGAGAACATTTTCTTGACGGATCTTGAAAAGTCCTCCCATGAGAATTTCCTGTTCAGTTTGTCTCTGTTTCTTAACTCCATTTGGCATGGAGGGCAGAGACTCAGTGGCAGTGGGAAAGGGGAGGCTGCCTCGGGCTTGCTAGGGTCCAACATCTCATCCCCTGTGGTCAGGCCCCTGCGAGGTACCCATGGAGTCGTCACATGACCTGGACACTGGGGCTGGCTACCGTGTGGCCTCAGAGAGTTAACATCTCTGGACCTCAGTTTCCTCAGCCATAAAATGAAGCCATTGGATTTGATGATCTCTAAGCCCCATCCTGCACTGAAACTCTAGGATTCAAATCCAGCAGTCTAAATAATAATAATAAAAAGTAGAGAAGATATTTGAAGGTAGAACACAAGAAAAGTAGGTCAGAAAACCAGCTTGTCCAAAGCTTCCTTCCCAAGAACACAGATGAGAGCGTGTGAACCTCCAGAATATACCCTGTAAGTGGAGGAACAGACAGCGGGTGCAAAGCAGGCCTCCTCCACTTCCCAGAGCCAGGGGAGAGGAGTTCTTAGCCCTTTAGCTTCTTATAGTCCACGGCCTAATTTGTATGGCTGCCTGGTGGGGGTTGGGAGGTGGGACTCTGGGATATGGGGCAGGCCAGCGTTCCTTTTTGCAGAAGTTCCCCAGGCCTCCTAGAGAAATGGGGAGGGGAATGAGAGTGAGGGTGAGGATGACTCCCAGTGCAAAGAGAAGGCCAAAGGTGTCTGTCTTGGGAGAAGCTCACCTGAAAGTGACAACTCACCAAGTCCTCTCTTGATTAATACGGCCACTGAAAGAGCGGGCACTACCCTGTTCTTCAGGGGGTCTTGGGGTGGTCTTCTGAGGATGTATCCTCCATGGAAGGATGTGAAGCAGAAAGAAGAAATGCTGGTGGCAAAGGTGTGACCCTTCAAGGCTGGCCACAGAGATGTCATCATCTCTGCTGGGAGACTCCCCTGTCTGCAATACTCTTGGGAGGCAGCAGCAGCCCTGTGGCCAAACTTTCTGGAGACCCCTGATGTCATGTAAAGGCCTGAAGTGGGATGGGGAAGGCAGCCACACAATGCGTCCCAACTGCACAGGACCCAGTCAACCCTGGGCATCTGGAAATGGGAAGGGACTTGAGAGGCTGGAGGCATGGATTTCTATGCTGGTAGCAGGTGGAGCCGGGGAGTCAGTAACACTGGGAGCTCTCGTAGTCACCCCCTAAGTCAGATTGGCTTAGGAAGCTAAAGATGACACTGGCAACACTCTTAATAGCTGCTTCTCAATCATGGCTCCCAGTTCAGGTCAGGAGACCAAGGCTTGGCGGCTGTGCCAGTTTCAAGGGAAATGAGAAAAACGAGGCTGAGAAAATGCTTTCTTCCATACATCTAAGTTCATTTAACTTAAAAGACTGTTCTCTATTTTGAGAGTATATCTTCCCCAATTTTGGCATTAAATAATTTTATGAAATAATGGCAATAGGTGATAGGTTTAGAAAAAAGGTTTTTATTTGACAAAAGAAGAAGTTGGTACATTTCGCTGAGCCCTGTGGCTGATTCTTGCAGTTTTCTCTCCATATTGGCTTTCCCCTTTTTTCATGCTAAGAGAAGTATAAAGGGGCATGTGACCATCCAGAATAAAGCCTAGAGTTCCCAGTGGCCCTTGGAGCTCAGTGTAGCCATTTTTCCAAGTTCTGGCCAATGGGATGTTTGCAGAAGTGATATATACAACTTCTGGGGTGTGTCCTCAGAGGGCAGGGGTCTGTCAGTTCCCTGACACTTTTCCTCTTCCCAAATGCTGTAATACAGATGTGGTGGTGAGTTATCCTGACTGTGCAGATGAATGCAATATCCTGGGGTGGCACAGCAACAAGGCATGGGGAGCCTAGAGTCCACTCTGTCAGCCCAGGATGCTTACGGAATGCGAGAGGGAGATAGCCATTGATATTTCACGTCTTTGGAGAGAAAATGAGTCTGCACTTACATGATATTTGCAGGAATGAAAATAGTTGAGATCAACCAGGAATAGAGAGTAGAGGGAGAAGGGAACAGTGCCTGGCACAGAGCCTCAAGAGCTCTGACATGTAATAGTTACGTTGTGGAGGGAGAATCCATAAAGAGACCGAGGAGTGAAGCCAGGGAAAATGAAGAGAAAATGGTGTGAAGGAGCCAAGGGAAGAGAGTGTGTGAGAAATAAGGGAGTGGCCAACCTGTTTCTGTGACACTAACAGGTTCAGTAAGATAAGGGCCCAAACGCAGCCATTCTGTTTAAAATGGAGGTGATTGGAGACCTTATTAAGAATTGCTTCCTTAAAGTGGTATAGTCAAAGTCTGTGGGAATGGGGTCTGGGGTGAGTGGGAGGTGAGGAGGACACAAAGATTGTGGCCATGAAGGCGAGTAAGAGAGGCTGGGTTCAATGTCTCAAGCCTGTAATCCCAGCACATTGGGAGGCCTAGGTGGGTGGATCACTTGAGCCTAGTAGTTCAAGACCAGCCTGGGCAACATGGTGAGACCCTGTTGCTACCAAAGATACAAAAAACAAAAATTAGCCAGGTGTGGTGGCATGCACCTGTAGTCTCAGATACACGGGAACCTGAGGCGTGAGGATCATCTGAGCCCAGGAGGTTAAAGCTGCAGTAAGGTGTGATCACACCACTGATCTCCAGCCTGGGCAATAGTGCAAGACCCTACCAAAAAAAAAAACAAAAAAAAAAAACAGAGAGGATAGGAGCTGGAGGAAGAGGGGGGTCTTCTGGTCTCTCCTTCCCTCCTTTCCCCTCTTCTTTTTTTTTTTTTTTCCTTTTCCCTTCCCCTTTTCAAAGATTGCCGCTAGGGGATTTTATTTATTTATTTTTTGAGACAGAGTCTCACTCTGTCACCCAGGCTGGAGTGCAGCGGTGCGATCTCAGCTCACTGCAACCTCCGCCTCCCAGATTCCAGGATTTTCCCGGCTCAGCCGCCAGAGTAGCTGGGATTACAGGTGCCCACAACCACCCCTGGCTAATTTTTGTATTTTCCACAAGATGGGATTTCCCATGTTGGCCAGGCTGGTCTCAAACTCCTGACCTCAGGTGATCCACCTGCCTTGGCCTCTCAAAGTGCTGGGATTACAGGCGTGAGCCACCATGCCTGGCCACAGCTAGGGGATTTAAATGCTGATGGAGGAGATAGAAGGACCAAGCTACAGAGGATAACTGGTAGCACCAGGCCTTTGAGAAGGCAAGAGGCACAGGGCGCAGAGGGCACCTATGAAGGATCTGGCCCTCCCAGCAGGAGGAGGGAGAGCTGGGTGCAAACTCAGGGACATCCATTTATAGATTTGGTAGCACAGTTGGTTCTCTTTTCTCAGTACAGTAGAAGACAAGGTCATTTGCTGAGTGTGAAGGAAGGAAGGAGTGGTTTCAGATGTGGTGAGATTGGAGAAGGTTTGAAATACAAATTGTGCGAAGCAAGAGCCTGTATCGACTGAAGGAGCCCTTCGTGGCTCCAATTACCAGGCAGTCCTGAGGACATAGCCAAGACAGGCTGTGCAGTTCTAGGATGTCCTTCCAGCAGCGATCTGCTGGCCGATAGCAGGTGTAGAGAAGGTGGATACTGACGTTTACCCAAGGCTGGAATTTTGCTAGGTAGGTGAGATGTAAGGACAGAGAGGAAGAGAATGTCTAGTACAGACTGTCTCTGACTTCCAATGGTTCCACTTATGATTTTTTGACTTTGCAGTGGTACAAAAGTGATATACATTCAGTATACAGCTATTCTGTTTTTCACTTTCAGTACAGTATTCAATAAATTACAAGACACCCATCACTTTATCATAAAATAGGCTTTGTGTGAGATGATGTTGCCGACTGTAGGCTAATGTGTTTTGAGCACATTGAAGGAAGGCTCAACTAAGCTAGGATGTCCAGCCAGTTAGGTGTATTCAATGCATGTTTGACTTACGACATCATCAACTTAGGATGGGCTTATCAGAATGTAACCCCACCGTAAGTCGAAGAGCACCTGTATTTGGAGGAGAGTAAAGAAAAGACTGGATCATTGAATGTAAGCAGGATAAAATGGAAGGTGAAGCAAGTAAAAGTAATAGATAAGGAGTATCCGGGGGGTGGTCACTGGACTGAAGGCCTCAGTGGGGATGAGAGAGAGCTTAGGACAGGATGCTGTGGTTAGAGAGCGGGCAACTTGGTTTGAGATTTAGGAGTGAAGGAGCTCTGAGTCTTGGCCAGATCCCAGTGGTGAGCATGGGAGTGGGTGCTGAGGTAGAAGAAGGGAGGTGGTCCTGGGATCACGGGGGGACAAGGGGCTGAGGGCCAGGACCTTGGCTGGGCCTTACACAGGGATGCTGAGGCAGCAGCATGAATGGAGGTGGAGAAAGTTGTGAACCATTTACTAAATATTGGTTGGATGAGGACAGGTGCCAAGGAAAGTCTAGAAATGTCCTAGACAAGGGCAGTGAAAACGCAGAATTGACCTTAGCTCTAGTTGAGCAGATAGTTGGCAGGACTAGAATTTCCAGGCCACACAGAGAAAATGTCTGGAAGTGACTATGTGGCGCCAGGAAGACAGGAGCCCAACTTCTGGCTCCAAAAGTTTCCATGTAAGAGGGCTGCAACAGATTCAGTAACTCTTGGTCAGCCTGGGGCAACTTGGTCTCCTCAGCATCTCCTGGTGAGCTTTTAAAATGCAGATTCTAGGGCCTTGCCCAGGCTAGTTAAATCTGAAGGTTTAAGGAAAGTACCTGGGCACAGGGCTGTTCCATGGCCTTGGACCCGGGCAGTGGAACTCAGATGGGCCCTGTGCTTGTTTTAATGCTCTGTTGCTGCCATCTTGAAAATCCTTAATGTCTGCTGAAATAGAAGCCCTGAATATTCATCTCGTACTTGGCTTCAGAAATTAGGTAGCCAGCCCTGTCTGGGCAGGAGTATCTTTTAAAACATTTTCTCAGGGGATTCTGATGCAAAGCCACGGCTGGGAATCACTAAGTTAAGCCAAGAGTTGGAGGGAGCTCTCAATGAGAAGGCTGATAGGCAAAGGTAGACAGTTTGTAAGCATGGAGCAAGAATTTGGAGAGCAGCATGGAAGGCAGAGGGAGAGAGGGATGGCAGACGGAGTCAGGAGGAAGATGGAGAAGGATATGATGGGAGAGGAGGGATGGGTACAGGTATTCCCACTCTAGGTTTCCACTTGGTTCCTTGGAGAATGGTAAGTGCCTGGACATAAGATAAGTCAGCTACGGCCTGAACGGAAGCCCCAGTGGTGGGGTGTGGAGCTGGGGATCCTTTGCCTTGAGGTCTTCTGGGGTGTGTATACAAAGGTGGGCTGGGATGATGGATAGGAGAGCAGAGCCCTTGCAGCGCTGGGCATAAGTGTGAGCAACCTGGGCACATGGCTTTGGGCTGGTTGTACTGCATATGGGAATTGTGCGGTTGGGAGTGTCTCCAGGACTCCTTGGAGCTCAGTGACTCATGATGTTTTGGCTGGAGGACAAGAACTGGGAGCTGCCATTACATAGATGGGGTACAGAGCAATGCCGGTCTGGAGAGCTTGGAATGCTCAGGGAACCTTATCAGGGATGTGCCATGTCCATGGGAATCCTGCTTTCCCCTGGGAGTCCAGGAGGAAGGGAGGGGTGCAAAGGAAGCCAGGACAGGGCTCTGAGATGAGGAGACTCCCCAGAGAAGTGAGCCGTAAACACAGGCGCCACGGGGTCATGTGTTTATGAAATTGTTGCTTGTTTTTCTAAACTATGAGAGATAAGAGGCAGTGAAATCTTCCCTCTGCTTAAGCCCTTTAGTGTAAATATTTCTTTCAAAATCAGCCCAGACAGGGCTGGCAGGTACACAGTCACGTTGCTCCACCTCTGCGAGCTACTTGGTCCAGGTCCTGCCATGAAGGGAAAAGGCTGGACCAGGTGCAGCTGAGGCCCGAGAGGCTCCTTCAGGAAGGACACCTCCCTAAGGGCAGGGGAGAAGCTGCCTGAGGGAAATTTCATCTCCAGAGCTTGTAGCATGGTCAGGAGAGCAGCAAGCACCATTGTCACTCTCTCAAACTCAGACATAGCAGAGCGGCAGGAGAGGACAGTGGAGGTTGTCTGCTCCAGGATACCATGCCAAATCTAAGCTAGGAGCAGCTGGGACATAAGGGTGCATTGTATCCACGTTGGCCTCGAGGGAATCCGGCCTCTTCCTGCTTGCTGGCCTCCAGCCTCCTGTGGTCCTTGTTAATCTGTTCCAAGGGCATCTGTGGTTCCACTCCAACATTAAGCCTGAGTTGGCCCTGAGTGTCCCCAGCAGACAGCCACATGGTGGAGGGTTCATACCGGGGATTCCTAGACTGTAGTAGTCAGCATTCTCTAGAGGGACAGAACTAATAAGATATGTATATTATATAGATGTCTGTGTGTGTGTGTGTGAATATGTGTGTGTGTGTATGTATGTGTATACATATATGAGTTTATTAAGTATTAACTTACATGATCACAAGATCCAACAAAAGGCTGTCTGCAAGCTTGAGGAGCAAGGAGAGCCAGTCCAAGTCCCAAAACTGAAGAACTTGAAGTCTGTTGTTAGAGGGTAGGAAGCATCTAGCCCAGAAGAAAGATGTAGGCTCAGAGGCTAGGTCTTTTTCACCTTCTCACATTTTTCTGCCTCCTTTATATTTGCTGGCAGCTGATTAAATGGTGCCCACCAGATTAAGGGTATACCTGCCTTCCCCAGCTCACTGACTCAAATATTAATCTCTTTTGGCAGCACCCTCACAGACACACCCAGGATCAATACTTGTATCCATCAATCCAATCAAGCTCACCCTAAGTATTAACTATCACATAGACTAACAGCAGGATCAGGCAGCTTCACTGGGAGAGCCCAGAGCACACTGAGGCAGCATACATGTTCTCCAGGCCACTTAGGATGTTCTGCTCTCCATGGAAATGTACTAACATTATAAATTTTCAGTATGCTACTGGCCAATATGCACCTGAAAAGATGCTCAACAACACTAATCATTAGAGAAATGCAAATCAAAACCACAGCGAAATACCACCTCACACCCATTAGGATGGTTACTATCAAAAAAGGAAGGAAGAAAGGGAGGGAGGGAGGGAGGGAAGGAGGGAAGAAAGGAAGGGCGGAGGGAGAGAGAAAGGAAGGAAGGAAAGAAGGAAGAAAAAGAGGGAAGGAAAGAAGGGAGGAAGGAAGGAAAGGAGGGAGGGAGAGAAGAAGGAAAGGAGGGAGGGAAGAAGGAAGGAAAGGAAGGAGGGAGAGAGGAAGGAAAGGAGGGAGGGAGGGAAGAAGAAAGGAAAGAAGGAAAGAATAAGTGTAGCCAGGAATGTAGAGGCATCCCTGGGCACCGCTGGGGGGGAATGTCAATGGTGCAGCCACTGTGGAAAATGGTATGACAGGTCCTTAAAAAATTAAAAATAGAATTACCGCAGCATCCAGCAATTCTGCTTCTGGGTATATACCCCAAATAATTGAAAACAGGGTCTCAAAGAGATATCTGCATACCTACGTTCATAGCAGCATTCTTTATGATAGCCAAAAGGTGGAAGCAACTCCAGTGTTTGCCGACAGATGAAAAGAATAAGCAAAATGTAGCACAGGGATCCCCAGAGTCATGTCCCTAAATGTATGGTGTCAAAAGAACCTGGGGGTTGCACTTCCCAGCCAGTCAATTCATCCTGTGCTCGAGAATGAGTGTGTGGGGTTTACTGTGCACACCTTCCGAGTCTCCTGGGGGACATCATTTGTGTCCCCCATACTTGCAAGCTCTACAGATTTCTCCATCCTCCCTGAAGTGCCTCACTTCTGCCTTCCTCGCCTGAGGGCCTGCTCCTCATCTGTTCATTTGGAACTCTTCAAATTCTTTGTTGGTTCTTTCCCATCTAATTCTTCTTTTGCTTCAGAGCAGGGTGGAGGGGCTTTAATTAGGAAGATGGAGAAGAAAAGGAAGATGATCGAAGGGTCTAGATTCTGGAAGACGGTTGACTATCCCCATCCTCTCCTCCACCCCAACCCTGGATGCTTAAAGTCTTTCACTTCAAGGTTTGTCTCTTGCTAAGACTTGCCAGAGCCTGTGAGGCTGCACTTGCTAAAAGAATGTCCCCTCCTCACCAACCTCCAAACGCATTAAAAAGTCACCTTCACTTGTTCATTTCCAACATCTGAGTTCCCTTTCACTGCAAACAGGTAGAGGAAACCATTCTGCTGGGTTTTCTTCCTGGTGGAAATCCCTTGCGAAGTTGACAAGCAGCTCCTTCCTCCTCCCCTGAGCGCATGGGTCCATACTACTGTGTCACACACCTGTTCCCAAGGCACATTCCCCTCCAGCTGTGGGCTGCTGCATGTCACCCAGCACATCGGGGAGCTCTCGCAGTGCCGTCTGTAAATGTCAGCGTTGGTTCCTCTGCTTCAGAAGTTTTTTCTCTGACCTCAGCATCACATCACTTCATCCCTGGAGGCATTTCCTTGTGTAGAATGTTTCTGGTGCTCAACAGCATCTGTCTCGGGCTGAAGATCAGATATAAAGACTCCAGCACCCCCTGTTTTGGGGTGGCTGGTGTCACTTATCTATCTGCAGCCCAAACCCTAAATCAGTGGTCTCCAGACCTATCTATTATGTAACACATTTAGGAAAATGTTGGGGGGTCATATGTTTACTTATCAACCATGTATTATATAAATTATAAGACATACATACAATTGAAACTAAAGGAGGAACAAGATGAAATAAAGAATATTTTGAGTGCCATTAATTATGAAAGCTTTGTATTACCATTTGTTAGTATCTGAAGGCAAAATGTAAATTTAGATTTAAGGTTCATCATAAACAATAAGGGTTATACATACGCATTTGAAGTAGGCTTCTTGTGAATTTTTATCACTTTGACTGGTTTTTTGTTTGATCCGATCAGCTCCATGCATTTTAATTTATTTTTTTGAGACAGTTGGCTCTGTCACCCAGGCTGGAGTGCAGTGGCACAATCGCAACTCATTGCAGCCTCAACCTGACTCAAGTGATGCTCCCATCTCAGCCTCCCAAGTAGCTTGGACCACAGGTGTGTGCCACCATGCCTGGCTAGTTTTTAAAATTTTTTTGTAGAGATAGGGTCTCACCATGTTGCCCAGACTGGTCTTGAACTTCTGGACTCAAACAATCCTCCCACCTTGGCCTCCCAAATGCCTCATTTGGCCTCAGAGGAGCTTCCCCTGTCTCAGGGTGAGGAGAGAAGTTAGTACCACCTTTTTTTTTTTTTTTGCTTCCTGTGGTGGCCAGGTCAGTATAATCCTCAATCAACTTTTAAGATAGTAATCCTAAATCTACCCATTCATTGCATGAGAATTGATTACATTACTATGAGATGGTCTAATCTATAAATCCACTTACCTGCCTGCAGGTAGATTGCTCCAGGTCACTCTGTCTGGGAGGGAACCTGTCTGTCCCTTTGAGGTGTGATTGTTCTACTCCCTAAAAGTCTTCAAGTCCTGCATGTGAGCGACTAAGTTAGGTGACCCATGAGTACCTTTATATAAAATATTAGTGTATCAGCTAGCAAGGACTCTCATCAAAGTGCCACAAATGGGGTGGCGTAAACAACAGAAACATTCTCTTCTAGTTCTGGAGACCAGAAGTCTGAGATCATGGGTGTCCACTGGGTGGGTTCCTCCTGAGGCTGGGAGGGAGGATCTGTCCCAGGCCCCACTCCCCTAGCTTCTGGGGGTTGCCAGCACTCTATGGTACTTGTGGACATGGCACCCCCACCCCTGCCTTCATCTTCCATGGTCTAACTCCTATGTGTGTGTGTGTGTGTGTACGTGTTTGTGCATGTGTGTGGGGTCCAAATTTCTCCTTTTATAAGGATATCAGTTATATTGAATTAGGCCTCACCCTACTGATCTCATTTGATCATCTCTGTAAAGACTTTACCTCCATGTTAGGTCATACTCTGAGGTACTGGGGGTTGGGATTCCATCATATGCTTTTCAGGGGAATGACATTCAATCTATAACACTCCATGAAGCTCACTTTTTTCTACTTTCCAGATAAAAATAACAGAAATAGAGGTTCTAATGGCTTCCTTTGGCATCCCCAGGGAGAGTGGTCTGTTGCTCCCAAGTGTGTATGTACTCTCCTTTGGAGGCCACTGCCTCATCAGTGCTGGCCCTCCTCCTCCCCCTGTGATCACTCATCCCCAGTTCTTACTAGGAGCAGGGGGATAGGGGGTGTTGATATAGCTTGGCTCTGTGTCCTTACCCAAATCTCATCTTGAATTATAATTCCCATAATCCCCATGTGTCAAGGGAGGGACCTGGTGGGAGGTGATTGGATCTTGGAGGCAGGCCCTTCATGCTGTTCTTGTGATAGTGAGTGAGTTCTTATGAGATCTGATGGTGTTATAAGCATTTCACAGTTCCTCCTTCACAAGCTCTCTCTTGCCTGCCACCTTGCAGATGTGCCTGCTTCCCCTTCTGCCATGATTGTAAGTTTCCTGAGGCCTCCCCAGCCACATGCAGAACGGTGAATCAATTGAACCTCTTTCCTTTATAAATTACCCAGTCTTGGGCATTTATAGCAATGTGAAATGGACTAATACAGGTGTGGAATAGACTAGGCCTGTAGGAACTCCACCTGAGTTATTCAGAAGATTGGTTTAATGGAGACTTCTGGTGTCAAGACAGCAACATGAGTCACTGGCTAGCCTTCTTTCCATCTTTTCCCTTGCGCCAAACCTCAGAAATAATACTAAAGTTGTGTGTGTGTTTTTTCCAGACATCTCACTCTGTCACCCAGGCTGGTACAGTGGTGTGATCATGGCTCAGTGTAGCCTCAATCTCCAAGGCTCAGTTGATCCTCCCACCTCAGCCTTTCTAGTAGCTGGGACTACGGGTGCACACCACCCTGCCTGGCTAAGTTTTGATTTTTTGTTTTGTGGAAACAGGGTTTCTTCATGTTGCCCAGGCTGGTCTTGAACTCCTGGGCTCAAGTGATACACCTTCCTTGGCCTCCCAAAGTAATGGGATTACAGACATGAACTACCATGCCCAACTCAAGATATAGTTTTAAGTGAAGACATAACTGTAAACAAGAAGGGGAAAACAGTTTTGCAATTCTTCAAAAAGTTAGCCATGAAATTATCATATGACTCAGCTATTCCACTCCTAGATATAAACCCCAAATAATTGAAAATATATTCAAATAAGAAATTATAAATGAATAATGATAACAGCAGTATTCACAATAGCCAAAACATGAGACAATCCAAATGTCCATCAATGAAGGGATAAGCAGCATGTGGGATAATGCATACAGTGGAATATTATTTAGCCATAACAAGTCATGAGACATGCACATATGCTACAACATGGATGAACCTTGAAATCATTATGCTAAGTGAGGGAAACCATACAAAAAGTCATGTACTGTATGATTTCATTATATGAAATGTTCCGAATAGCTCAATCTGGAGACAGAAAGCCAATTTGTGATTGCCAGGGCTGGGAGGAGGGGAGAATGGGGATTGACTTCTTAATGGGACAGAGTTTTCTTTCGGGGTGACAAAGATGTTTTTGGAACTAGATAGAGGTGGTGGTTGTGCTACATTGTGAATGAACTAAATGCCACTGAATTGGACACTTTAAAATGGCTAATTTTTAGTTGTATGGATTTTACCTCCATTTAAAATATAAAGCAAGAAGAAGTCTTGGAGAATCAGAGTCATGGACTTTATAACTAGGAATGGCTCCCTATGTGATCAGGACTCAGTCTCTAAGTTGATGCCATCCAGTGTAACAAAGGCCCTGCAATCAGCCTGGGTAGCCTCCACCAACTTGGTCATGTGAAAATTCTAGCAACGACATGGATTTATAAACAAAAACAAAAACAAATGGCTGGATGTTGTCTGCTGTGCAGAGCTCCAGGGCAATGTCAACATATTGATAACCGCAATTTACAAGACCCCTTCCTGTCTTCTCTGTCTCACTTCCAAACCTTCAAATCTTGTATTTTAAGTTCCTCCTGTTTTCTCTGGAATGTAGTTAATTGCCTTGGAATGACTATAATCTCCGGTAGAGAATAACATGCTTATTGGGTCAGTGGCTCCTTCTCAAAAGAGCTGCACAAAGAAGATTATGTGTGAATTCAGAGAATGCTATTAGGTGCCAAGCTCCGTTGGATTTGAAATGTCCTGTCAAGTTGCAGATTCACAGCTTGACATTTATATGGTTATTTATGTCACTTATTAACTATGGTGTGTTTGTGGCAATCGAATTATGATTGCCTTCCCATCTTGTGAATAGCAAGAAGAGATTGCTTTGCAACAAGAGCTCACTCTGGGATGTTCTGTTGAACACAACTTGGGGAGGATGGGGATCGAAAGGAATGATGGCTTTGTTGTGTATTCTTTTGCTTGTGACATTATACAAGCTTCTGCCCTAAGAACACTGGTTGCCAGGCATTCTGCTGCTCTGGGTCCAGGAAGAGGCAGAAAGAAGCTTGTGAAGCTGCCTCAGGTTCATGGTCTTTAACAGTCTTCGTTTCTAGGAGATGCTGAAACACCCAGAAAAAAGTGCTATATTTCTTTAAGGTGGCTTGGAGATTTGGCCTGAGTCGGGGATTGTGGAGAGCCAATATTCTGCTTTTGGAGAAATTTGTCCTAATTTTTGACATTCTGACATTAAAAACAAAGATATTAAGCTGTGATTTTTAGCTTTGTGTCTGCAGTGCAGGGGGAATGCTCTGTGCTGGGAGGCCTGTCGACCTGGAATGAAATGAACTCACATTCCAAGGCTTCTGGTCATAATGTTTGCCCTCTCTCTTCCACCTTCCCCACCCTATGGAGCTTTAGGGTGAATTGGGTTATGAATGGCAGACTTGGTAGGATGAGGGAGAGGCTGGGGCAACAGAAGAGAAGAGCTTTGCGTTCAGCTCAGAGCCAGATTCTTGGGAATAGTGCTTATCTTCCGATGTGGCAGGGAAGAATCAGCATTTAGACAAAAGGTTTTTCCGAAAGGCCTTTTTTTACTTTCTGCAGAAAGGGCACTGCTTGCCAGCAGTTTTGCCACGAGAGTGCACTAAACAAAGGAAGAGCAGGCATATTTATGTTTAACGCATTCGGTCCTATTGCTGTGTCTTGATTTCATTGGCTGGAACTGGACCTCACATTTTAGGCTATACCCAATTGGCTAACAACTTAAAACTTTATTAAAGAAGTAAGGGCAGAGGAGAACAAAGGAAAAGAGGAAGTAGCTTACAGAATGCTGAGAGAGGCAAAAATACTTTTAAGTAAGGAAAGAGGAACAAGCTATGACCTAAGTCTTGCCTGGGCTTGTCCAGGCATGTCAAGGCAGGTATCTAGGCTAAAATGTAAGAACTAAGAACATCAACTAAACTAATTTCTTTATTTTAGCTAGCTGATATAACAGAGGCCTTAGAGTAGATTAACCTAGAGAAAGAGTCTACTATCTATTTTTAATAGGCTAAGAAAATTTGAAGAGGAACCTTTATTTATTTCACTTTTTACAATTTCGCCTGCTTTTATTTTGTAATTTTTCTTTAAACTTGTTTAATATATTTTGGCTTAATTGCTCTGTTTGGTCTTCTAAAAGGAGCAGTCTTTCTGAATGGGGTAGAAGAAGGTTAGGAAACAATTTAGTGAGTAGTAGAGACAAACTTCTGTGTGAAGCCTCTCAGACAAGGGATAATACAGCATTCTACTAGAACGAGTGCACCAGCAACAAGAGTGGATTGAGGTGAGAATTGAAGTTAGATTTTTTTCCATCTGCTGAATAATTTTTTTTTATTATTTTAGTAAAAGGGTTACTGATTCCAGAACGCTTTGCAAGTTTATTAGATAAATCTATTCAACCTTGCAATGCCCTGGTTATTGTTCCATCAGGGGCTGTATTATTGGGAATAAAGGTACAACACTGAGTCCTTATTATGACACAAACACCTCTTTTTTTTTTTTTTGTTAACATTATGTTTAAGGCTATTCTCTTCTCATAAGCCATTTGGCTGGTGGGTCCTAGTAGTTCAGCTGTTCCTCTGATAGCATCTTTAGTGTAATTCACAAAGCATTTTTGATTGTAATAAATATAATTTATACAGTTTACATTTTTATTAATGGTTACCTATCAGAACAATGTAGATTTAAACTTTGCAGCTATTTGATTTTGTGCTTTAAATTCATCCAGTACTCCTTGCGGGACTTTAATGGTGTCTATATAAACTTGAGAATCAAAGGACTCATAAAGAGTGTTTCTTGGTTTGCAGTGTTTTGTTTTTACCTTCTTAGACTGATGAAATGCCAGGGTGAACGAGATAGCCAGTTGGATTAGAGCACAAGTACCACTCTAATGATTTGGCAGAGTGTTCAGTAAAGGTCCTCCACAGTACCACCATACATCCACTTGGGGATGGTTGAGGGTGGACTGATGGGTAAGCTCTTTTGAGGGGCTTGATCTTTTGCATCCTTTTATGCTTCCAAGGAACACTGAATTCTCCCCTTGCCATGAGAAGCATGAGATACACTTGGCATTTAGAGGTGGAAGCTGGATTGCCGTTGAGGGCTGACCCACAGGGTATTGAACTTCAGGAAACAGCAGAGAGAGAGCTCAGCACAATAGACTATGTTAGGCTATGGAATTTTGAAAACAAGACACCATCTACTCCCTACCTGATTGATGAAGGGACCATCCAAGTGGAAAGGAGACAGTCGGGGCCTCTGGCCTGCCGTGTGCACAAGTGTAACAGTTGCTTTTATTTAAGGTGTGGGCGTAATATTTAATCCATTCCAGTTAGGCATTTGCGTTTTGGTATCCTGTTTCAATGGCTAAGTTCTGCCTTAGATCTTCTACTTTTAGAATAGACACCTTGGTATTAGGAGTGGGAACAACTGGTGTTGGGCCTAGGACTGAGACTACTGAAGTTGGAGAGGAAGGGGGAATAATGTGTATTTAGCAAATGCCTCTTCGGGGATCCTTTTTTTTTTTTTTTACATTAATCCCTGTACTATAGAAGCAACTAAGGGCAGGCCTAGAGTCAGTTAAGGTGGAAGTGGTGGTGGGGAGAAGGACAGGGTTGCACTGATAAGACTGAGAGTTGGCCGGGGCAGTTCCCTTAGTGAAGTAGAGGAGGGGCTTTAAATCAGCACACACCCCTCCCGTGGAAGTCTAACCTTGGTCCTGAGGGGTCTAAAGAACACAGTTTTAACTGCTACAGGGTTGCCAGGTTGTAGGAAGAGAAAATTGGCGTCTCAGCTGCAGGTGATCACAATGATGGGAACTAGGAATAGCTATGTTGATTAGACGGCCAGGGCATAAATACTTATTTAGAAAGGTTAACTGTTGTTGATCTTTTATACCTCTACAAGGTATGACACAGAAGCATTAAAGGCAATGGTCTGAGGTGACCCAGACTTAGTTAATAACAAAGGAGCTAGTAACAGAATAAAGAAAGGAAAAGGAGCAATATAAAAGGCATATGCAAGTTAAACTTTCTTTAACTTCAACTTGGTAGGGCTTGGCCCCAGAACAACAGCCCATGACTTTGGAGATGTTGATGCTTTCTTGACTTGAGTATGATGGGTCCACCCCTTCTCTGCTGTACGAATAGTCTCAGTGGTAAGTAACACGAGATAAGGTCCTTTCTAGGCTGGCCCAAGCTTCCTTCCTTTCTATCCTTTGATGAAAACGTGATCTCCAGGCTGATGCTGGTGCACTGGAAACTCCAAGGGTGGCGCCTGTGCTAAAAGACCTTTAGTTTTAAGAGAGGAAAAGGTGGAAGACAGACTAAATATATAATTTTTAAGAAATTGATCTTTGGTTTCAAACATGGGAGCATCAGCTGAGGAATGTAGGTAAGGTAGTTGATACAACATTTTGTATGGGGATAGACCAATATCCTTCTGGGGAGCAGTCCTAATATTTAATAACGCAGTGGTTACCATTTGGTCTATGGTAACTGTGTTTTAAAATTAATTTAGTTAAATTTTTTTTTTTTTTTTTTTTTTTTTTGTTTATTCTTTCTACTCTTACAGGGGAGAAGGGGTGCCAGGGAATATGAAAGTCCTCTTTATTTTATGCTTAACACTAGGGCCAGCTTTTTAATAATATGTGCAGTGAAATGAGTTTTGTTATCTGAATCAATATTTTAGTTTAAATTTAGGCATAAGATGTTTAACTGATGCCTTTACTACAATACTGGCAGTTGCCTTTGAGAAAGGAATAGCCTCTACCTAGTGTGTGAAATGACCTACTATTACTAATAAGCACTTAGCCGTCTGAGGGCATTGCAGCGCTATCTACTTGAACACTTTGGCTTCTAATCTAGGGCCTCTTTGTTTTTGTCTTTTTTCCTTCTTTTCGCATCTACAACCTCTGCAACCATTACTTTGATGTTCTCCCTTAAAATACTGGCCTTGTCTACTTTCCTTTTGTAACCTTGAATTCTAGGGCCCTCCTCTTTCACCTCCTTTGGCAAACCCTGCCGGCATGGGTCCAAATTTAGCCCTTGGCAGCATTTTCCCTGGCGAACTTTGCCAGAAGATTTTTTTGCTTTCTGTCTTTGCTTTTCTTTATTTTTTTTTTTTCCTATGTATTCTTTCTGGGCTTTGCCTAAAAGCTCTTCTATTGATCGGTTTTTCCAATTATCTAGTTCTTATAACTTCTTTGCAATATTTGGCCAGCTATTCGTAACAAGATGCAGCTTTAACATTCTTTGTCCTAGAGGGCTTTATTTACCAAAAGCTTTAGAGAGATTTTGAGGTCGAGAGGCTGACTCTTGAATTCTTTTAACAATTATTTCTTTTAAATTTCTTGTGTTATTTCAATGGGCTGCAAGATTATTGTCCCACTGCGGGTCTTGAGCTGGAAACTTTGTTTCCATCTGCTGCTGGGACATCCTGGCTTGCAGGATCATCTCATGCCCAGGCTGCCATTGCAGCCCTACAGATCATGTTCCGTTCCTCCCTTGAAAAAAAAAAAGAATATTTAAAATGGACATTGACTCTGTCCAAGTATATAATTGGGACTCTAAGAACTGATCAATTTGTTCTGCTACTCTATCAGGGTAATTAAGTAATAGCAGCCTTTGGACCTCAGAAGCAGTTAAAGGAGTGTTCACAAAGCCAACCGCGCCCCCTCCTTGAGGCACTTCTTTTAGAGAAAAAAGCTTTGAAGCTAAAGCTAATTCCTTAGAGGAGGGAAAAGAAAAATTTGGGATATTTCTTTTACATCGCTGTGTCTTCTGCCGAGACAGTGCTGCAGCGGATTCAGGAACAGCAGAAACAGGTAGTGTGGGAGGAGGAAGGGCAGGTGCGCATGCAAGAGCTGGGGGAGCTGGGAGTGGACAGTCTGTGGGCAGCAGTGGGAATGAGGAGGTCCCACTTACATGAGGGTTGCTCATGGATAAAAAGTTGACCTTTGTCAGGCGAGGCCTTCTCTAACTTTGATCTACTCTCTGGTTATTTCCCTTCCTCCCTTAATGGGTAAAGGAGGACGGCCCCTGCCGCCAATAGAAAGCATAATTGATCTCCTCTTGTAAGACTGGGTTCTTATTATTGACATACATTATTAGAAGTTGACAGACCTAATCCTTAGCCGGCCTAAATTTTGGCCAGACAGCTGCAGGCTTGAGGATCGGTTCTTTGGTCCAAGTAAAACAGCAATATTTTATCATTTGTTGCTTTTTTCTTATGCTTAGTCCTTTCATTTACCTTTTAATATGTTAGCATATGCCCTAAAAGGCTGTCGTGAGGAATCTCATCGCTGGAGTCAGCTTTACTTCATGTCTTTGTTTTACTAGAACCGTTACTGATACGGGATACTGGCTGGGTTTAATCTCCTTAATCCAGTGGAAGGCCCAACCCCTGAAGCTAGGGATGTTTCACCTTTCCAGCCCTGGAAGGTGGAAGGCCCAATCCCTCAAGCTAGGGATGTCTCCCCTTTCCAGCCCTGAGAGGGTGACCTGTTCCCTCTCTTTTCTCTTCCAAAGGTTCCGTGCACACTCATGCATACACACATTCAACCCTACAGGAGTTGACCACCAGAGAGGTACTTTGTCGCCCTCTTGCAATGTTTCTTACCTTGGCTCATGCATGAGGTTGCCTGGCTGCCAGCGCTGCAAGTCTCTTTCCCCTGCGTTGCTGAGAATCCGAGTTTATTCCTTGTACTGGGTGGGTCCTGGCTCTACCCCTAGGGCCACTGTAATGAGGTGATGGGCTGTGCCTTCCCATGAGAGAGGGCCGGAGACCATCCCAGAGGGGAATGCCTCCCCAGATGGGCCACCAAAGTGTTGGGAATAGTGCTTATCTTCCCACGTTGCAGGAAAGGATCAGCATTTAGACAAAAGGTTTTTCAGCAAGGCCTTTTTTAACTTTCTGCAGAAAGGGCACTGCTTGCCAGCAGTTTTGCTACAAGAGTGCACTGAACAAAGGAAGAGCAGGCATATTTATGTTTAACACATTCAGTCCTATTGCTGTGTCTTGATTCCACTGGCTGGAACTGAACCTCACATTATGTGCTATACTCGATTGGCTAACAACTTAAAACTTTCTTAAAAAGATAAGGGCAGAGGAAAACAAAGGAAAAGAGGAAGTGGCTTACAGAATGCTGAGAGAGGCAAAAATATTTTAAATCAGGAAAGAGGAACAAGCTATGACCTAAGGCTTGCCTGGGTTTATCCAGGCATGTCAAGGCAGGTATCTAGGCTAAAATGTAAGAACTAAGAACATAAACTACTCTAATTTCTTTATTTTAGCTAGCAGATGTAACAGAGGCCTTGGAGTAGATTAACCTAGAGAAAGAGACCACTATCTATTTTTAATAGGCTACAAGAATTTGAAGAGGAACTGTAACCAGGTTGTGGGATGGGATGGGGCTTAGCTCACTCCCCCAATGAGATGTGTTTGAGGTTCTTGGGCTCTCACTCACCTAAGAATGGGGAGAGGGCCCAGGCGGCACAGTGAGCTTGTTCAAGTAAGTATTGAACCCAAAGAGTTTTGCAGAGAGTGATTTATTAGGCAGAGAAAGAGAGAGAGAGAGAAGTAGAGAGAGCTCCCATGCTGTTGTGGGAGGGGATCCCAGAGAGGGAAATCTCTACAGGGAGAGAGGGAGAGACAGCTCCCACGTTGCCATGGGAGGGGACCCAGAGATGGAGTCTGTATAGGTAAGGGAGTAGGGGGGATTTTTAACCCTGGAGTTACTCCCGCCCCATTCTTGTCTAGTGAGAGGAACTTTTCCAAACTTCCTCTGGAGTGGTTGATCTTTGACTCTGATATCGAATTGGTTGCCTGGCCTGCAATCAAAGCCTCCTCCCTTGGAACTTTTGGCAGGGTTTCTAAACCAAGGAAGCTTACCTGGGCTCTCTACCCAGCCTGCACACGGGAAAGTTAGACAAAGAACTAAGTTCTAAGTTATTTGTCTTAGAACAGGATGTCTTCATCCTGTCAGGATGAAGACCTGTCAGTCATGTCGCTGGGAATTTTCTGCCTTTGAAACCACGCCCCTTGTGGACTTGGTTTTCCTTGACACAATCCCTCAGAACCTATATTTATTTCATTTTCTACACAAATCTACTGAGCTCCTCTAGCTTCAGACATGGTTCTTAAGAGGGCACTCCATCGTGATACAAGAACCAGAACATTTTTTTAAAAGCCTATCTGTGCTCCTATCAAACTACTAATGACATTCTTCACAGAATAAGAAAAAACAATTTAAAAATTCACATGAAACCAAAAAAGAGCCTAAATAGCCAAGGCAATCTTAAGCAAAAAGAACAAAGCTGGATGCATCACGTTACCTAACTTCAAACCATATTACAAGGCTATCGTAACCTAAATAGCATGGTACTGGTACAAAAACAGACACATAGACCAATGGAACAGAGCAGAGAGCCCAGAAATAAGGCCACACATCTACAACCATCTGATCTTTGACAAAGCTGACAAAAACAAGCAATGGGAATAGGACTCCCTTTTTAATAAATGGTACTGGGAGAACTGGCTAATCATATGCAGAAGGTTGAAATTGTACCCCTTCCTTATACCATATACAAAAATCAACTCAAGATGGATTGAAGACTTAGCTGTAAAACCTGAAACTATGGAAGATAATCTAGGAAATATCATTCTGGACATAGGAGCTGGCAAAGATTTCATGACAAAGATGCCAAAAGCAATTGCAATGAAAACAAAAATTGACAAACAAGACCTAGTTAAACTAAAGAGCTTCTGCACAGCAAAAGAAACTATCAACAGAGTAAACAGATGACTTACAGAATGGGAGAAAATATTTGCAAATTATGCATCTGACAAAGATCTACTACCCAGCATCTATAAGGAACTTAAACAAACTTACAAACAAACAAAAAAACATCCTCATTAAAAAGTGGGCAAAGGACATAAACACTTTTCAAAAGAAGACATATATGCAGCCCCCAAGCATATAAGAGAAAGCTCAATGTCACTGATGATTAGATTAATGCAAATCAAAACTCCAATCAGATATCATCTCACACCAGTCAGAATAGCGATTATTAAAAAGTCAAAAAATAACAGACACGGGTGAGGTTGTGGAGAAAAGGAAATGCTTATACACTGCTGTTTGGAGTGTAAATTAGTTCAGCCACTGTGGAAAGTGGTGTGGTGATTCTTCAAATAACCTGAAAAAGAATTACCATTTGACCCAGCCATCCCATTGCTGGGTATATACTCAAAGGAACATAAATCATTCTATCATAAAGACACATGCATATGTATGTTTATTGCAGTACTATTCACAATAGCGAAGACATGGAATCAACATAAACACCCATCAATGGTAGACTGGATAAAGAAAATGTGGTACATATACACAATGGAATATTATACAGCCATAAAAAGAATGAGATCATGTCCTTTGCAGCAACATGGATGGAGCTGGAGGCCATTATCCTAAGCAAACTAATGCAGGGACAGAAAACCCAGTACTGCATGTTCTCACTTATAAGTGAAAGGTAAACAGTGAGAACACATGGTCACAAAGAGGGGAACAATAGACACTGGGGCCTGCTTGAGGGTGGAGAGTGGGAGGAGGAAGAGGATCAGAAAAGATACCCATTGGGTACCATGCTTATTACCTGGGTGATGAAATAATTTGTCCACCAACCCCCATGACACACAGTTTGCCTATATAACAAACCTACACATGTACCCCTGAACCAAAAATAAAAGTTACAATTTAAAAAAATGAAGAATAAGCCTGTCTGAAAAGAATACCACATTGAGCCACAAGATGCTCAGTAAAAGATGACCCCCAACCCTTGCCCTCACTGCTGGTTGGGAATGGATTGTCTCACACCTGTCTGTTTACACCCTGGTGACACTGTCCTCCTCCTGGCCCTCAGAACTTCAGAATAACTCAGTGTTTTAGGGCAGGGAAACGTATTCACATTTTGCCACCTTCTTGGAAACTGATGTATATTGCTGGTTTCCACTTTTAGAAGATCTAATTAAGGGCTGATCAATTCTTTCCCATCCCCAAACCATCTTCAGCTCTTGCTTAAGTTAGAGTGCTGTTTGCCACAGACCTGTTGCTTTGCAGCTGGGTGAGAGTGACTACCTATCCTGATTCTCTGAGACTTCAGATGGGCACAACTACTGGCATTCTGTCAGGTTAAGTGAAGACTCACACAAATATGTCAAATTGATTTTTTTTTTTAAAGACAGTCTTACTCTGCTGCCCAGGCTGCAGTGCAGTGGCATGATCAATCTCAGTTCATTGCAACCTCTGTCCCCCTGGGTTCAAGCGATTCTCATGTCTCAGCCTCCTGAGTAGCTGGGATTACATGCACTTACCACGATGCCTGGCTAATTTTTGTGTTTTTAGTAGAGACTGGGTTTCACCATGTTGGCCAGGCTGGTTTCAAACTCCACCTCAAGTGATCCACCTGCCTCAGCCTCCCAAAGTGCTGGGATTACAGGTGTGAGCCACTGCGCCCAGCTGGCCTTTGACAAAGATGCAAAAGCTACTCAGAGGAGGAAAGATGGCCTTTTCAACAATTGTGCTGGAGCAATTTATACCCCTCTGCAAAGAAAGGATCCTCGACCTAAACCTCACACATTAGGCAAAAATTTAACTCCAAATATATCATGAACTTAAGTTTAAAATATAAAGTTTTAGGAAAATATAAGGGAGTTATGGGGATATAGGGGTGGATGACATGTTCCTAGACTTGATACCAAAAGCAAGATCCATAAAAGAAAAAATTGGTACATTTTACCCCCTTAAAATTTAGAAAAAATTTAAAAACATTTGCTCTGAGAAAGACCCTGCGAAGAGAATGAAAAGACAAGTTACCTCCTGGGAGAAGATATTTACAAACCACATATGTTAGTCTATTTAGCATAGCTATAAAGGAATACCTGATACTGAGTAATCTGCAAAGAAAAGAGGTTTACTTTGGCTCATGATTCTGCAGACTGTACAAGAAGCACAGTGCTGGCATTTGCTTCTGGGAGGCCTCAGGAAGCTTCCAATCATGGCAGAAGGCAAAGGGGGAGCAGGCGTGTCACATGGCAAGAGAAGGAGCAGGAAAGAGAGAGGAGGAGGTACTAGACTCATTTTAACAATGAACACTTGCAGGAACCAATAGAATGAGAACCTACTCATTACTATCAGGAGGGTACCAAGCTGTTACCCACATACATGGTTTTAGTTTGTTTACTCATTTGTTTTTGGTGAGAAGCATCCTCCTCTGCTGCCACAGTCTTCTAACCACACTCCAGGCTCATTCTTCTCACCAACCTCCAGGATCATTCTTTTCAGTGCTGGAAAAAAGGGCTCAAGGGCTCTGTCTCATCTTGCATGGTGGGAGGAAAAAGGGAAGATGGATTCAAACAGGATTAGAGGCCTGGCCGTTTTTTCCTGAAAGGATATTCTGCTCTTGAATTATCAGTAGGCTTCAGGGAGCTTTTGCTTTTAACTTACCACCATCCATATATAGAATCAGAAAACACGGAGCTGAAGGAGTCCACGGAGGTCACCTGCTGCCCACCTTTCCTCCTTGTTCGACAGAGAAGAAAACTGGTGTTCAGGGAGGTGCTGTGACTTTGCCAAGCTCACTCCACCAGTGCTGATAATTTTTGAGGTGTCTAGCTATTTTGCAGACACCTGCTCCCCAAATCTGGGGAGCAGGGAACACATAGAGAGAGTGGTCCCTGGAGAGAATTAGAACCAGTAACATGAACATGCTTCTTGAAAGATGAAGAGGCAAAGCTTTGGGTGCCATGTTGTCCCTGTGACTTATAGCCTCAGTAGAGCTGGGTGTCAGGCTGAGGTGGTTTCCAGGTTCTTGGTGCTTTCAGGGGGAGCCCAGGCAGAAAGAGGGCTGTGAGACTCTCTATGTTCCTTCTCTGTTCCAGCTCCTAACCACTCTGGGTTTTGATGTCCTGCTTTGGCTTGGAGTCTGCCAGGAAGAATTCGCCCGCTCTTCTTGCTTTTGAACCCACCAAGGGATGACACACATGCTCAGGGTGAATGAGAAGTCATGTTTAAAATAATCCTTTCTTTAGTCATACCCAGTCTTACTTCATACAATGTGGATCTTACAGGACTCAACAATTAATCAAAAAGTCATAAGCTAACAAAATAGGAGCTCTCTGCCAAGAACCCCTGTGCTGCAGGTTTTGGGGTTTTGGGGTTGCTTGATTTATAGGGATCCCATCCACTGGGAATGCAGAACCATGTGCCAGAGTGGTGGAGCATCATTCCTCCTGAAGATGGCTTGGATGAGAGCCTGCCCACGCTGCATCTGTTCTGCAGATGAAGAGAGACACACACAAAGCCAACTATTGTGCTCTTGGACTTCCATGGCCTGAACGGCCCAAGCAAAGCTGTGATGGCTGAGCGTTAACATGCAGTGAATGGAACTTGGCCTTCTTTGGAAAAAATCTTTTTCATTTTGAAAAATATTTGAATACCATATTCAGAAGTTCATGACTACCGAGAGGGAGTTTTAGGCAAATAATCAGCCCCTATCCCTTTTTCAGGATAGATTTTCCATTTTAATTTCCAACCACAAACAGCATGAACAGAATATGAACATGTATTAAGAGTTTTCTATGTGCCAGACACTGTTCTAAATGTATTACCTATTGCTTTCTTCAATCCTCAGCACAATCCTATGAAATAAGTTCTCATTTACAGATGAGGAAGCTGAGGCTGAGCGAAGAGGTTAAGTAACTTGGCTAAGGTCACACAATAATGAAACAGCAAAGCCAGATTCAAATACAGATAGTCTGATGCCTGAATGGAGACTCTTAACCAGTACTCTTTATTTTCTCTTAACAAATTCATCACCCTGTTTTAGGTGAGTGAGTGTTAGAGGTGCGATGTGCCTGGAATGCAGATTCCTAGATGATTCTTCTTATGTGTAGATCTGATATGTTTTTGCCAACTTCCTAAGCCAATGCAGGGCATTCAGGTCACAGGACTGGATCTGTAGTGTATTGTTGAGCCCTGGTAGGTGGTGTGGGCTCTGGGTGAGGTATCAGCATGGCTTCATTTAGCAAGTGAATGTGAGGGAGAAGCAGAGTGGTAGGCAGCCTCCAAAATGGCCCCCAATGATCCCTTGGTCCTAATATTTATGCCCTTGTGTAATTCCTTCTCCTTCTATGTCAGCTGGACTTAGTGACTTGCTTATAACAAATGGAATAGGGCAGAAATGATGGAATTATAAAAAGACAGTGTCTTCCATCTTGAGTCTCACTTTCTACTGGATCACTCGTCCTTGAGGAGTCCAGCCACCATGTAAGGTAGCCCTGTGGAGAGACCCACATGGTGAGTGAGTGATATGTGCCAAAAACTGAATTAGTGAGCTTGAAGATGAATCTGACCCCAGTCAAGCCTTCAGATGAAACTGCAGCCCTGGCTGACAGCTTGACTGTAACCTCATGAGTGACCTTGAGCCAGAGGCACTCAGCAAAGCTGTGTCTGGATTCCTATCTGGCAGAAATTGTGACATGGTAAATGTTTGTTGTGTTCAGTTGCTAAGCTTTGGGACATTTGGTTACACTGCAATAGATAATGAATGCAAGGAGCAGCTGGGACCCATCTCCTCCTTTAGGTGTAGACAACTGACCTGGCCATTGAAGCCACTGTCTCCATCCTCCATGCTGAGCTTGGATGAGGAGACAGATCATCCTGGCTCATGGGAGCCACAGCCACCCAATAAGTTTTACCTCATGCCCTTGCCACCCCAGTACCCTGATTCCTTAACCAAAAAATGAATCTTGACAGAAAACTCTAAATTCTACACAGCACTTCCAGGTACAGTCTCCTTTGGATTCTTATAATTGCCCTAGGACACACATAGATGAGGAAATTGAGTCTCCAAGACTGGTGTAACTCTCTGTATGGTTTATAGGTTCTTTTATTTTCAAGGTCTCTCTCAAGACATACTTATGTTAGAGCTCAGAGGAGTTGAAAGAACTGCTAGAGCCAGGGCCTAAACTCAGACAAAAGAAAGACAGCCCCAACATAGCTCCCGCCTGCCCCCTGCCTGGTTTCTAAGCCTCCGTGTACCTCTGAGCCTCACCCTGCCTCTTGGGTACCACAGAAGAAATGCTTCTGAGGAGAGACCGTGTGGAGAGGGAGCGCTGAGGAGTTAGGCTCCCCTCAGATGGGGTTCTTTAAAAATTCTGAAACGATGTCGTAGAAAAATATGCACACACATAAAAACGAAACCCCCGAACATATTCTTTTCTAGCTATGAATTGAGGATAATAACATTGTGTTTGATTTTGAGGGTTTTTATGAAGATTAATTTTTATGAAGAGTAATTACTTGGTTAATTAATTAACTCAACAAATATATAACAGAATGTTTTCCATGTCCCAAGTATTATTCTAGAAACTCAGAATGGTGGAGCACAAGGTCCAGAAAATTCCTCCCCACTTTGGCTTGCATTCAACTGAAAAGATGTAGTTTACAGGAGTTAAACTTATCTATGGTTATAATTAGTGTTTAGAGGTGGGCTACTTTTTTCACTGAATTTATGTCATATATAATGTTGCATAGGTTTTAGTCACTTAATTAAATATTTTAATTGCTGTAGTTAGTTAATCTTGCCTAACTGATGGGCATTTTGAATTTTTCAGTTTTGACCATTATGAACAGTTTCTGTAAACAATTCTGTATAATTAACTTTTAACAATTCTTTTGAATTATTTCCATAAAATAAATTCATAGAAGGGGATTTGGGCTAAAGGGTGTGAATATTTTTTTACTCTTTTTAGATAATACCAGATCACGCTCCAGAAATTATCAAATCAAATAACTATCAACAAGGTATGTTTTTATACCTGGCATTCTTGGCATTGGTTTCTTGATCATTTAATTCCTTTTTGCTAATTTCAAAGGTACTTGAATTTTATGAAGTTGAACATTTTCTTTCATGTCATAAAAACAAGCCTAGTTACAGTGAATGAAGATGTGGTAATAACTTCTCAAAAATCATAGTGACTTACAATGACAGAGGTTTATTTCTTGCTCGTGCTAGATTCCCACTGTGAGTTGACCTGTTCCTGTCCTCATTCTAGGGGTCAGACTGGTGGGGCAGCCACCATCTGAAATGATGCTGGTCGCTGAGGCAGTGGTCAAGGGAGAGTAGCAAATCACATGTAGGTTATTAAACAGTCTGGCTGGAATGTTATTCCTTCTGCCGTTTCAGTAACTTCCAGCCAAAGCAAGTCACATGGCCATACCCTACTTCAAGTGCAAGACACCTTCCAGTCTGTCATGGGACCAAGAGAAGATACGGAAAAACCAGGAAGGTAGAACTAATGACCATCACATCACGGTTTAGCATTTGTAAATTTTCTTTTATATATTGACTATCCTTTTATTGCCTTTTGGTATGTAGTGATCCAGAAAGAAGAGTATAATGTTCTTTATTTGATGCTTTTCTCTGGGAATTTGTTCTCACATCGTTACCCAATGGAACTCTGATATGGCCTTTCCTCTTGTTTCTGTTCTTTTAACAACCCAAGACCAGCATTAACTGGGGGTGGTTCTTACCTTGTCTTCCCTTTTCCTTTTTGGTATGTCAGAGAGACAACCTTGAGAAGCATCCAGTCATCTTTTCCCCGTTCTCAATGCTGGGGCATTGCTCTCTCAGGTTTTCTTGTAGTTTTCAGACTAATTGGCATGAAGTCGGAAAAGTCACTTTGAGCCAAAATGTCAATGGACCTAACTAAGTTGTGATCACAGGATAGTGAGTTACTTGTTCCTTTTCAAAGGCAAGCTGGTGTAGCTTCACATCTCATTAACTGGTGCTTTCTTTGATGTCACTTGTGTAAAAGAGACTGTCATTAAAAACAATAGAAGTGGCTGGGTGATTTGGCTCATGCCTTTAATCCCAGCACTGCGGGAGGCTGAGGTAGGAGGATCACGAGGTCAAGAGATCAAGACCATCCTGGTCAACATGGTGAAACCCCGTCTCTACTAAAGATACAAAAAATTAGCTGGGTGTGGTGGTGCGTGCCTCTAGTCCCAGCTACTTAGGAGTTTGAGACAGGAGAATCATTTGAACCCAGAATACAGAGGTAATTGAGTCATGGAGGTGGGTTTTTCCCATGCCATTCTCATGATGGTGAATAAGTCTCATGAGATCTGATGGTTCTATCAAAGGGCCGTTTCCCTGCACATGCTCTCTTGCGTGCCGCTGTGAGATGGGGCTTTGCTCCTCTTTCACCTTCCGCCATGACTGTGAAGCTCTCCAGCCATGTGAAGCTATGAGTCTTTATTAGCAGGGTAAGAACAGACTAATATAAGTAGTTTGAATGGTGGTCCCCCAAAATATATGTGAATATACTGGATTCTTTTAATGTGACCTTATTTGGAAAAACGTCTTTATTAATATAACTAAGTAAAGTCAGGCAGCTTGAGATAAGATCATCCTAGATTACCCAGATGGGCCTTAAATCTAATGACAAATGTTCTCCTATGAGACAGAAAATGAGGAGACACAGACACAGAGAAGAGGGTATAGACCTGTGGAGATGGTGGCAGGGGCTGTGGTGATCTGGCCACAAGCCAAGGAATGCCTGCAGCCTCTGGAAGATGGGAGGGGTGAGGAAGGCTCCTCCCCTAGAGCACTGCTGACACCTTGATTTCTGAAGTTTGCCTTCCAGAATCATGAGAAAATAAACTTCAGTTGTTTTAAGTCACCAAGTTTGTGGTAAGTTATTACAGCAGCCACAGGAAACAAAACATATCCTATCGAATCACTTTTCCTTTATGCTTCCTTTCCTTAGCTCTTTTCCAGATGTCTTGGCTATTTTTCCAGAATAAAGTTTATGAAAGTTCCAGTTTTCTTTTCTGATTTCTACACACCCCTCTTGACTGATACATACTGGTGCAACAACTTGCACACAGCAGCAGCTGGTGCAAACCTGTGGCTATGGCCCTGTTGAAGATCCTGTCTGATTGGAGTCTTTGTAGTACTAAGCTGGTGCTTGAGGTTGCAGAGAGAAGCGAAGGCGGTAGAGCCAGGAAATAGGGAGAGGAAAGCTCTAGGGCATGAGGCTAGGTCCAGAACAAATTTTATGGGCCAAATGCATGATTTTCAGCTATTTATAAGAAAGGATCCTTGTGCATTGCCTTGTGGGAAGGGTAGGGGTATGTTGGGACTTTAGAGCCTAAGAATGTTGTAGATCTTCTGAGTCTGAGAAAACTTCAAGTCTTCTTTCTTGATAAATGTCTCTCACTGTCTTATGTAGAAAAATAGCTCCTCCTACTAAATGGGCAGAAGCAGAGGTGAGTGTGTTATACCACAGCCTGTCTTCCTTCCCTCCCTCCCTCCCTCCCTCCCTCCTTCCCTCCCTCCCTTCCTTCCTTCCTTCCTCTCTCTCTCTTTCTTTCTTTCTTCAGAATCTCACTTTGTTGCCAGGCTGGAGTGCCATGGCACCATCCCGGCTCACTGCAACCTCCACCTCCGGGGTTCAACTGATTCTCCTGCCTCAGCCTCCCGAGTTGCTGGGACTACAGGCGCGTGCCACCACACCCAGCTAATTTTTATATTTTTAGTAGAGACAGGGTTTCACTATGTTGGCCAGGATGGTCTCGATCTCTTGACCTTGTGATCCACCTGCCTCAGCCTCCCAAAGTGCTGTGATTACAGGCATGAGCCACTACGCCCGGCCAGGCCAAGCATTTGCTGGCATTGAGTGAGGGCTCACGTTAACCATGAATATCATGCCTGGGATACCTGGAGATAATGATGCGAAGGAGAAGGGGAGTCCCATCTGGGATTGTGCCCAAAGAGTGATGGAAGAAGGGGAACCCAGATGGATCCAAGGAACAGATCTGGGGGACCTAGTATAGAAAGTCTAGAAACAACAGAGACCAAGAGGAGTTGGGGAGTGGACGGATTGGTCATGGCCAGCTGGGGAGGGTTTAGACTTCTCTTCCTCACTTCGCAGACCAGGGAGCTGCCAGTGTAACTGGAGAGACAGCTGGCTCTGCTGATATTGGTTTATTTTTTAAAAATAAACTTTTAATTTTAGAATAGTTTGAGATTTGTGGAATTGTGAAGATAGCATAGAGTTCCCATGTACGCCACATCCCCTTTATTTTACATCACTAATTAACATTAGTATGATACATTTGTCATAATTAATGAACAGATATTAAGGCATTATTTTTAACTGAAGTCCACCCTTTGTTCAGTTTTCCTTAGTTTTCCCCTAAAGTATATGTATATAATGGTTTCAAGTTGTTAACTGTACCGTCATGGGAAATGACTTTATCAGCTAGAGTACAGTGCTGGGGTTATATATAGTTCCTCAGTCTTACAGATTCCACTCACTGCCAAAGTTACTGTACCTTATTCCCCTACATTCTGCATTTCATCCTAGGCTCTTCTGACCACTGAAATAATTTTATTCCAGCTTCAATTGAAAAATGCCAGAGAAGGAATTACACTTGCACCAGTCCTTGTAGTTAGAATAATCGGGTACTTTGATCATCAGGGACTATGTTGGTTGACCTGTTCTGTGCTGAGAGATGGTGTTGGGTTGCTGGGGTTGTCTCTCTGTCCATAATCACATAACTGGTATGGAAGAGAAGAAGTTCCCCCAAGGGAAATGGGGTGTGGGACAGACACACAACAGATACCCACTGTATTCCACTCCTTAGTCCCACAGTACACATGCACACGTTCTTCTTCCCACTTTTATAGCTAGAAACATAGCCTTTCCTAATGAAATTTATATGTCTTCTCTCCCCAAAGGCAGTCAATTTATAATCCACAGTTATCATAAGCAGCTGCAAGTCCGGGAGCCCTGGGTGGTATGTTTTGCTCTCAGCTAGATTTGAATGCGGCTCTTCAAGGTCAGGCAAATTCTTGCCCAAAAGTATTTGGATTCTAACAAAGAAGAAAAAAGCAGGGTAATATTTAACCAAAGATATATATTTTTAATAGAAGAATAGCAGGAGAGATTTTCTTGACCAGTAAACATTTGTACTTTTGTGATTCTTTTCATATAATGCTGTGCAGGTACTTAATGACTCTATCCGTGTTTTAGCCTGGGTCTGTGGAGAAGTCAAACAGTGAATTCATGTGTTCTGGAGACATCAGTTTCTACCCTCAGCATTGCTTAATGTGTGTTCTGATTTTGTTTGCATACAGGGTTCATTTCTCAGTGCCAATTGAAATTCAAATAAGTATCTTTTGCATTCTCTTGATAGTTTCATTTAGTAATCACTTTGTGTCTGTCAAGAATTTTATGTATGTTCTTCTTTAACTCCATTAATCTTAGCTGAATTTCAAAGCATTATAATTAAATTGTATCAAATTGTTTACTTTGAAACCCTTTTTAAAATGTCAATGGACTGGAATTAATTTCTAATTGGTACAGAGTGCCTGCAAAGGCAGAATGAGTTGCAATATGCAACCATTGAGAATATGATGAGACCAGAGTTGACATTAATAAAAGAACTGTAATAATTTACCATCTGTTTGATCAGCTGATGCTTCTTAGCATATCATAAAAGACTACAGAAGAAAGCCATTTTCAGTTCATGAAAGGTAATGATGCTGTGATTCCAAGCAGAACCTCTCAGTGGTTGCATCTTTATCACTTCCGTTCTCTTAAGAATTCTGGTATGTATCACACACACACAATTTTCAAGTTCCTGGTAGAATATTTTAAATATTTCCATTTAACAAATCAATGGTTTTAATATGAAAATCCAAGTTGAATATAACTGTCCCACTCCCAAAAATGATAAGGGTTTTAAAAGTAGGATTTCGTATATATTACAGGTTATATAGACCAATATTAGGACATAAGTTTAACATCTGCTGAATAAACATTGCTTCTCTCAATTCTTTCAATGTATTACTATGACTGCATATATGATTCATTTGGAGATAATGTCAAAAGTTTCAATTTAAGACTGTTTATGAATGCCAGACCCTGCCCTCTGCCTCCTGGCTTCCTGGGCTCCCCATAACAGATGACTCTGATTAGTTGTGCTTCACAGCTTGCAAATCTTTGGTAAGTCCTTAGTCTTCCACTATGGTCTTCCACATTTCGGTTATCACTTGCCCATTTCCCTTACTTCTTGTCAATTATCTTCCTTCTACTCCTATTCTTTCCTCTGCATGGGAACCCCTTCCCAGTTTTGTCTAGTGGCTCCTGAGGGCAGTGATCCTGTCTGGCTCATGGCATAGCTCACGTGTGGTTATAATATTTCTGTAGATACTTGCCAAAAAAATGATTATCTATTTACATTCTACCCATTTTTCAAAAACAGGCTCAAATAATACCACTTCTAAAAAGATCTCTCTGATTCCTTCATCTGGAACTAACCTCTATGTCTGTACATTGTGATCTAGAACTCCGTTATAGCAGTTTCTACATACAGACATTCTCTGCTGATAATGTCTACTCACACATTTTCAAGAACATGGAAGAACATGGCAATTCCTTCCTTTTTACATAAAAAAATCACCAGCCAATCTTATGTTTGTCCTACATATTTGCTGCTTCTTTTTTTTTTTTTTTTCCACAAATTACAATACAACTCTTTTCCTACCAAAGTTTACCCCCTTCACATGTGTTCTGGAACCTATCTTTTCTTCTTTTGATAAGGTACTTGCTCCCTTTCACTCCTCTAACATCAATCAGTCTTCTTCTCTTTACAGCATAATTTTCACCAGCACTCAAATGTGTTCTAGTATTTCCCTTCTTAACAGATAATCCCTGTTGATGTCACATACTTTATGAATCGCCATCACATTCTCTTTCCTCCCTTTCACAGCAAAACTTCTTGAGTTGCCTGTTTTACCTGTTTCTTGTCCTCATCTTTTATTCTCTTATCCTAGTTAGACTGGGTTTATAACCCCACCAGTTCACTGAGGTTGTTTCTACTGAGGTCACCAGATTGAAATCTATGTTGCCAAACCCTACATTCATTTTTATATCTATATTTATTCAGGGTCTCAGAGATATTTAACATAGTGCTGATAACTTGTTTTTTAAAAAATATTCTTTAATGTTGACTTTCATGACACCACACTCACCAGATTTTACTTCTACCTTTTCAGTTGCTCACCAGTAATGGAGATAAAATGAATCATAAAAAATTCTCAATTAATTAAAAAGAAGGAAGTAAAATAGGGGAAAGGGGAATGAAGAATAGAGAGGACAAATAAAAAACAAACAAAAAGATGGTAAACTGAAATCCTACCATAGGAATAATTAAATTAGATGCAAATGGTCTAAACATCCCAATTAAAAGGCAGATTGTCAGATTGGATAGCAAGACCCCATTATATGCTGTCTACAAGAAAGTATGTAAAGACTACAGATATATTAAAAGTTAAAGGATATAAAATACTCTATTAACACTAATCCAAAGAAAGTGGAATTGTCCATATTAATATTAGACAAAGTAGACTTAGAACAAGGACTATTACAGGGATGAAAAAGGAGAGTTCATAAAGATAAAGTGATTGATTTATAAGGAATACAGAACAATTTTAAAAGTATATTAGTCAATAGAAGAGTTTCAAAATACATGAAGCAAAAACTAACATAACAGAAAGGACAAATGGACAAATTCACAATTATAGTTGAAGATGTCAACACTCCTTTCTCTAAGTGATAGGAGAGGAAAATCAGTAGGTATATGTAAGACTAGAACAATATATGAACAATGTGATATAATTGACATTTATAGAAAGCTTTCCATGACTAAGACAGAACACTCATTCTTTTAATTTTCATATGGACATTCATTAAGATCACATGCTAAAGCATAAAACAAGTCTCAATAATTTACAAGGCATGAAATAATATGGAATGTGTTCTCTAGTGATAATGGAACTAAATTAGAAATCTATCACAGAGATTGCTTATGGGGAAGATGCAGAAGGACAGAAAAGATGATCCAAGATTAAAACTTTGGGGAATACCAATGTAGTGGAAGTAGAGGAAGAGCTCTTCAGAGAAGGCCAATGAGAAAAGAATAAGGAAAACCAAGAAAGAGGAGTCACAGAGATAAGGGAACGGAGAATTCCAAGGAACAACAATGTTACATCTAGAAGTGTCCAATAAGATGAGAACTGAAATAAATCCATTGGATTTGGAGACATGGAGATTACCGGTGACCTTAGCAAGAGAGCAATTGATGGGAAATGAGGAAGTAAAGGCAGTGAGTAACTATTCCTCTTTCAGGCAAATCTTTTTTCTTCTTGGGAAAGTGAAAAATATAAAAACAAGGCAGTGGCTGGAGATAGTCAGGGTCAGAGGAGGGAATTTTTTTCTTTTTTCTTAATTAATTTGCTGTCATTTTCATATAAGAGAGATTTGGATATGTTTGTAGGCTGAATGTTAAGAACTGGTGGCAAAAGGCAGTTGAAGATACAGAAAAGGAGTGACTTGTTGGAACAATGTTCCCAAGGAGGTGGGAAGGAATGGGATATAGGGTCCAGCCCTATAGGGTTCTGTGAGCCCCTCCCTGCTGGTGCAGAGATGAGAAAAAGACACAGACGCAGAGATAGAGAAAAGAGAGTTTGGGCTCAAGGGTCCACTGCCAACCAAAGTGCAGAGACCTGCAGTGGCCCCAAGTGCCCGGACATTCTGACTTTTATGGAGTACAAAGCAGAGGGCAGGGAAGGTAGGGTGAGGTAATGGTGGTCAGTGATAGGATCAGGTAAATCACGTGTCTTGAAGACAGGGGTCCCAATACTTTCAAGTAGCCGAGGCGAGGAGAAAACCTAATGCATCTGCACTCTTTGCATATTTGTTAGAAATGTCAAGGACATTAATTCTTATTGTCTGAGAAAAAGAGAAACCAAGTGTAGAAGCAGAGCGTAAGAGTAGATATGGAGCGTGACCACTGAGGCCCAGCATCACGTAGAGACAGTTAACCCCCCGATGTCTGTGGGCCTCCCTGACAGCCATCAGGCCTTGCCACAAGAGCTTGGAGAAGCGGAGTTTTCTCCTAACTTCCCCAGGAAGGAGAAGTCTCAGTCATTTTGGACATCTCCTTCCCTAGCTGGCTAAATAGCAGGTGCTTTCCCAGCACTGGTTCTGCTACACAGCCGAGGCGCCCTCCAGCAGCCATTATGCACGCATCACAGAGGGCTTAGAGCCTCTTCCCTTAGGATCACCTTGTTCACAATGTCACCTCAGTTCCATGCTTCATAACCTGATAGTCATTAGTAAGATTAAAGGTTATATTGAGTATATATCTTTATGATTATAAGTGAGTATAAGGTTATATATGATTATATAAAGGAATAACTATTGCCTCCATTTCTAATTCTTTCCTAAATCAATATTTATATGGGAACAGGCTGAGGCTTCAGAGCCTTGCCACGGCAATTGTGGGTGCCTGGACACTCTGACTTTTATCCCTTCAATGGACTTATTACTATAGATGGGGGATTCATCTTGAATACAGAGATGAGAGGCAACAATATATGGATGTGTCTAAATGTAGATGGATTTGCAGGTGGCCATGGAAATTGCTCACACAAAGCACCTTCATGGATTCATCTTTTACCTTTATGCTGACTCCCAACATTTATTATTCCTTCTCCTAGCTCTTGAGCTGCAGATGCAACTTCCAGTTTGCACTTATCATGTACAAAAACAAGCTTGTATTCTCCCCAACTTCCCTTCCTGTTTCCTCACTCTTCCTTTTGTCCCTTTTGGACCCAGGCAGCTGGAACCTTGAGTTAGCCTTGGGTGTGGCACATTCTAACTTTAGTTCAGATGAAAGGCTGGGTTTCACTTGTCAAAACTACAGAGGGTAGAGTGGGCTGCAACGTATGGGATGGGGTAGAGAATGGATCATAGACAATGGGTTTTGAGAGGATGAGAAATCAGAGATGGCCAGGCTATCCGAGGATGTCGCCCATTCACAGAGGTGAGACAGGTGGGAAATTCTAGGTAGAAAAATAGCAAAATGAAATTCTGTGAGATTTAAAAAGAGCGAAGGGTGAAAGGTTTGGAAGGTGGGAAGCAGGCCGTCGAGAAAACTCTGAGCTGGTGAAATTCTGGATGTAAGCCCTGTCCATGGTGTTCCTTTGAACTTGAACATGATCTTGGAGGGAATCACTGAAAGCACCAACCTGATATGGACTCCCCGAATCTACTGAAGCCTCCGGCATTCTTTATAGACTCCAGATTTGAACTGTGGGCTTTCCCTTTGTGGTTCCGTCTTTCATCCCCATCCCATTCAGATTCATGTTTGAGTGCTAGATATTCTTCCTCCACAATTCTCTCTACTCTGGCCTCCAAAGCATCCATCTCCCTATTTTTTTTTCTCCTCTTGCCAACCACTGTCTAGATTCCTTGCACCTTCTGTTTCTAGTCAGTTTAGAAATGTTAAAAAAAAAAAAAAAAAAAAAAAAGCTTTTCTCATAGTTTTTCTACTCTTGGCAGAGTAGACCTGGCCAGAAGCCAGTAGTAGCAATGTGCATGAAGATGAAAAATACACACACACACACACACACACACACATATATATATATATATATATATATATAAAATAATGAAGCGAAACACTGATCCAACCTTGGAAAATAACTTCCCTAAAAATTTAAATTTATAATCTGGGCCAAAATGTCGATTGCTGTTTATTTTCTCTGAGCCAGACATAGTGGCTACAAGTTGCTTGGTTGTCCAGAGATTCTCACAAGGCTTGATAGCCATGCCTCAGACCCCCTGCAGAGTAGATTTAATTAGGGTAAATGATACTCATGTTTTGGCCTGGAGACTTCTTGCTATGGTCCATTTGCCCAACTGTGAGGTTGGGAACCACCCATGCTGGGCCACTCATGTGCTCCTGTCTGTTAACTCTGAATGTCACACATGCTTGGTTATGTGAGCCCTCAGAAAAGTGTCCTCTTTCCTTCATCTTGACCACCTGGGATCACCTGTGGTTTTGAAACCAATGTGTTTATAGCATTCACAAGCTGGCCCTACCTCCTCTCTTTGACGTTATTAAGTTTTTCAAGGACAAACCCTCCATTCTGTGCTAGATACAGCTGCTTTTGACACAGAAGAGTCTGGAAACAGGGTCTTGTCAAAATTCAGTTCAGATGAGTGTCTGCGTTTACTCCAGCCTTGGTCCGGTGGCAGCAATGTGTCTGTTGAGAAGAACGGAGCTATAAGTCATGTCAGCCCCCACTCCTAGCCCCCTGCTCACAGAATTAAACTGTTCATTCACCCTCCTATCCTCACACTCAACAAATGTAAAAGCTCACTGGGGCATTTGTTGATAACGGCTCTTTCTGGGTCCTACTATAAAGGAACAAGTGCCTCCGACAATCATATGAGGAGAAGTTGTGACAGGTGCTGTCACTGAAGACATGAGAGGTGGGGAGGATGGTAACACGGCTGGCCCCTCTCAGCCCACCCAGAAAAGGCAACTCCAGAGACTGAGCTGGTAGGGTGGGAGACATGGAAGACAGGCAGCTTAGAGGCTTATAGGAGAAAGCCCTGGATTTCACCAAGCCATCCGGACCACCCATGGGGGACATGCTCAGGATAAATCTGGAGGGCAGAGGCTAAGAACAGCCTCCAGGTTCCAGGGCTGGTAACACAGCGGTGCATTGGTTCCTGTTGATTGTCCCTGGCCTGGGTGTGACTAAGGAAGTGAAAAGACACAGCCTGGGTCCCTGACTCCTTCTGGGTCTGGGATTTCCCCTGATAGTGGTTATTACCAGGTATCACCTGTTTTAGGGGAGTGTTTGGAAATGTGAAAGGGGCATTTTAGTCACCATGTGCGGGCACTGGCATGACAGGCTGAGCATAGAGGCTAAAACTCAGAAAGACCCAAGATCGTGGCACCAGCAAGAATTTCTCCTGTTGGGATGTGAATCTTTGAGAACATACATGAAGTTTTCAAGGCCTCCCAAGGAGGAGCCCTGCACGTTTGGACAGACTCTGAAACAGGTCTGAGTTTAAACATGGTGTCTGGCCCCTGCCTTTTCCTGACTGAAGGGCATTGCCTGTAGGGGCACAAAGCTCTCTGCAACCGAAAAGAAGGCCCACAGCTCAGCCTTTCAGGAGTAGGCACAGCCCCAGCATTAGCTAGGAACACAAAGTCCCTTAGACGCTTGGAAAGGACTGCAGGCGCTGGAAGGACAAGCCCCCAAGATGATGAGACCCATCCTTCACTATCACCACAGCAAAGAATGTTTGTAGTTCACTTACTTCCCTGAGAGCAGCATGAGGTTCTCTGGCAGGATTCAAGGTGAGACCAGTGTTAGAGGGTTGGATAGGAAACAGTATTAGTTTATTTCACCTGTGGCCCTCGGAAAACAAAGGTAACCCCAGAGATAGAAGTTCATTCAGCTTCCAGAAGGTTCTAGATGTTTGGACAACTTGGCTTTTCTCTCCCAGGCACTAACCTTTATGCCCACCCAGTCGTTGGTCTGTCAGCCTCTTTCCTTGAACCAGAGCAATAACATTTTGACAGTGTTTAGAGCTGAGCTTGGAAACAGAGGTAGACAAGGTTCTGGCTTCACTTTCTGAATTTCTTTTTCTTTCCCTCTCTAAAGGTAAGAGCGGAGCCTGCCAACAGTTTGTTAATTGTCTCCAAGTGAAAAGATTGTTTAATTCAGAAGAGATTTTAGACTCCCAGGGGCATGACACCCGTTATTTCACAATGGAGAATTATTTTTGTGGTATTTATTTTATGATTCCTGACCCTTGTTCTAAATCTTGCTGGTGTGTTTTCATTTAAAATGTATTAACTGAGACTTGGCGTAGTCACTTGGCTCCATTAAGCTCTACAACAGCTTAATCCAGATTTTATTATATTGGGACTCGAGTATACAAACTTTAAGATGAGAGGAAGCTTGAGGATAAATAGAGTCATTTTAATACATACTATGCATTTAACTCTTTTGGCTCCCTCTAGGCAGTTATCTGGAGTGTTTGTGATTGGACTTTAACATTTCCCAAGTGCAGTGAGAATGACTGTTACGTGTTTCTGAGACAAGGGTTCCTGGGAGCTTCAGGGTAAGTGGCAGACTAAGGTGAGCATTTAGGGTCCTGCGATTGCTTTAGGACAACAGCCATGTGTTGGGCGTGTCTCGTGGATGCAAAGCCCTGCCAGGCATCACCAAGAAGGCAGCCTTGACTCTCCTCCGGGCTCCAGGACATTTATGTTTAACTGCCTCCTTGCCAGCTCTGTTTGCTGCTCTCCCAAACTCCTCAACCTTAACACTTTCAAAGTGGATCTCCTGACCTTCCCCTCAAACCCGACCCTCCACTGTATTCCCCTCACAAAAACAAAGCCACCATCGACCTATTTTAGATGCTCCTGCTACACGATCTCCTGCATCACAACTAGAGCCTGTTGGCTCCTCCTTCTCAGTGTGTCTTCAATCTGTCTACTTCTCTTCATCTCGACTGCCCCTTCCCAGGTTCAGCACCAGCAGTTCTCATCTAGAGACCCTCCCCATTAGCCTCTTACCTGTCTCCCCACATGCATTAGCAGCCTCCAGTTCTGCAGCTAGAGTGATCTCCTCTTAATAGAAACTAAATCAGCCTGCAACACTGCCCCAAACCCACTGATGGCTTTCCACTGCACTTGGCTTAAAATGTAAGTGTTCACACTTCCTGAAGACCCTGTGGATCTATCCCTCTTCACCTTCCAGCTCCTTGCATGCCCTCATCCTCACTTCTTACAGAGCTCAGTCAGACCCCACTAGTCCCCAAATTATTCCCTGGCTAAGGCCCCTTCATCTTTCAGGCTGTTTCCTCTGTGAGGCCTTTCCTGACGCCCTCCTAACCTCCATTGTGCTCTTTTATAGCACCCTGTGCTTCTTTTCCAACCTCCATCATTCTTCTTCCCCAGATACTAACCCTCTACTCCTGCCCAGTTGTTGGTCTGTCAGTCTCCTGTACAACCATGATGCATACTTTTATATTTATTGTTGTAATTGTGAATTTAACACCCGTCCCTTCCACCAGACTCTAAATTCCTTGAGGGTCGAGGCCCTATCTGTTTTGCTCAGCACTAGAAATTCAGCAAACCGATCAGTTCCTGGTACATCCTCAATAAATATTGGTTGAATCCATAAATTTAAAAATGGAATGGTTACTGCTTTCAAGAAGTTGATGATCACTGCCACCAGGAAAAATCCACTGAGTCTCACCTGTGTCTACTCTAGATAAGGAGAAACATAAATATCTTTTAAAAACTCAAGAACTGCTCAAAGCATTGTGAAATAAAGGGAAAATCCATGTCTTGGAAAATCCAAAGGACTTAGAATGCAGAGTCTAGTGAGTCTAACCATGTTAAGGTCATGGATTTGGGGCAGGTGGGGAGAGAGGTATCTTTCTGAGAATGATTTTTGCATCCATATCCTCAGATCTCAGAGAGCTGAGCAAAGGGCTGAGTGGAGAGGGAATCCACAGAAGTGTGGGTCCTGGCCACCTAGCTATGTCTTCTTCAGAGTCCTGTTGGAAGTCCTCTTCTTAATGCACTGAGGTCTATGCATTCATGGTTCCAGGCATCCTGCTGGGGAAACCCCCAACCACACTCTCCAAGGAGATGCAGGTCTGCTCTTGTTTCCTGTCCCTTCTGGATTTCTGGAGTCCTCAGGTGGAGTGTTGTGGGGGAATTCCATGGACACTTAGCAGCAACAGGTAGGAAGTCTTTCTTTGTCTCCAGCTAACTGCTAGAGCTGAGATCCTTTGGGCTTTATTTTACCTTTTCCAGGAGGTAAAATAAAATGTGCTTACTTGTTCCTAGGTGCAATGGTTTAATTGGCTGTTTTCAAGTTTTCATGTGGGCCTAGAGAGTTCATATATGAAGGAAACTTTTAACAACGGTTTGAAAACAATAGTTTATAGAAAATTAGAAAGGAAAGTATAAAGATTGGAGAGGGCCTTTTACTCCACAGCTGCTGGCTTCTTCTAAAGGGATTCAAACAGATCACACTTGAGGGCCATATCCCTCTGCTTTTCCAAAGAGTAATTATGATGCTACAAATTTGAAATGGCGGCTTTTGCTATAGACTGTTTGTATCTCCTCAAAATATTTGTGTTGAAGCCCTAATTCTCAGTGTGATGGTATTTGGGAGGTGATTAGGTCATGAGGGTGCACCCTCATGAATGGAATTAGTGCCTTTATGAGAAGATACTCTGGAGAGCTCTCTTCTCCCTTCTGCCCTGAGAGGACACAAGGAGGGGTCAGCAGTTTGCAGTCACAAAGACGGTTCTCCCTAAGACAACACCAGGCTGGCACACTGATCTTTGACTTCCAGTCTCCAGAACTGTGCAAAATAAATGTCTGTTGTTTATAAGCTACCCAGTCCATGACACTTTGTTATAGTAACCCCAAAGGACTAAGACAGTTTGTAAAACACTAAGGGGAGAGAGGCAGGTAGTCCAAAAAGATGCACAAAGTCTTTTTTTCATTCACATTTTTAGTAATGGGCTATTTAGAGCAAAGCTTGACAAGCTATTGGACAATCTAGATAGGCTCCAGGAGGCCCAGGCCTCGGCTTCATCTCCCCAGGGCCTGCCTGGATAACAGGATAAACAGAAGTGAACAGAATAAACTTTTCCCTAGCCAGCTCCCAGCAGGGCAGCACCTCTCCACCAGCTTCTTAAGCATGTCTTTGTTACTTATGCTGCTGAAAACTGAAATGGAATTGCTATGGTGTGCACACTTGTCCCCTTCAAACCTGATGTTAAAATTTGGTCCCGTGTTGGAAGTGGATCCTAATGGAAGGTGTTTGGGTCATGGAGGTAAATCTCTTGTGAACAGGTTAATACCCTCCCTTGGACGTAAGTGAGTTCTTCCTCTGTTAGTTCCCTCAAGAGCTGGCTATTGAAACACACCTGGCACCGTCCCCCTTGCTTCCCCTCTGGCCATGTGATCTCTGCACAACAGGCTCCACTTTGCCTTCTGCCATGAGTGGAAGCGGCCTGAGGCCCTTGCCAGATGCAGAGCAGATCCTGGTGCCCTGCTTCTTGTACAGCCTGGAGAACTGTGAACTAAATAAACCTTTCTTTATAAATTACCCAACCTCAGGAATTCCTTTATAGCAATACCGAACAGAGGGAGACAGGAATATTCTCAGGAGCTCTTCTAGTCTGACTCTTTCACTTCAAAAATGAAGCTAAGAATAAGAAACACCTTGTACAAGTGGATCCAAAGAGGTTAAGTGTGTGGCTTTAGGCAAGGTCACACAGCCAGCAAACAGCAGAACTGATGCTAAAACCCGGCCACTTTGAAGCCAGACCTATATCCTCAACTCCTGCATCATAAGCCCTTACCAGTCTACCGTCCACGGTCCTCAGTGTTTGGTGTTGTGGTGTTCAGTGTTTCATTGTTGTGAAATCTCCTATTGTTTCTCTTCTTTTCCAGCAACTCCCCACTTCCCACAACTGCCTAACAGTCCAACATGAAATAAAAATGGAGTAGCTTTCCTTTTAGAGAATGTTCTAACCTCTCAGTCTTCCACTCCAGCTCCCTGCCCATCTTAACGGTAACCGGAGACATTCATGCACAATTAATGTGCATGAATTTAGAGGTCTTGACACCAAGACTGAGAAACTAAAGCATTTAGAACTTCATGACTGCTCCTCCCACAAGGCGATTCCCTTTCATTGGTTGTGCAAAAATGTGCCTGAAATATGGAACACAATCTTCCCTATTCCCAGAGATACTATGCTGGGGTTCTGTTGGCATCATGATTTTCTTCGAAGCATCAAACACGTATACAGAAGGATTTAATTATGTTTTAGCAAATCTCAGTGAGAAAGATCTAGTACAAAAAAATCTATCTCATTTCAAGTAAAGGTCATATGAAAAATTTTATCCACTTTTAAGTCATACAATCTTATTATATTTTAAGTGGTTTTATAAGTTGCCTAAAATGTTTTCAGCAAAATGGTAGACTGTTTAAGCAGTAAAATATATATGCGTGCACACACACACACACACAAATCTGAATTCATTGAGAGCAAATCTATAAAGCATAAGGATACTGGAATTAAGATCACAGAATTAGGACCTAAAATAATATTCCTCTTGTACTAGTGATAAAAGAATATGTGCTATTTTCCCACTGAAACAAAAAGTAATGTGACTTAAGGAGCCACATATAATGTGAAATGTGATGGTGCCTGTAATCTGCCTAAGTCGATACTCTACTTTCAAGGTGGGCGGATGAAAATTCTCAATGCCTTTCCTTCGCCATCTGCTACATGTGTTCTGTGAGAGTATCAAGAACGATCTGATGTCTCACAATTGTGTTTCTCCCGCTGGTGCTGCTCTGTGCATTCCCCGAGAGGAAGCCACCTGCTTACTGTCTTCTGTAACTGCAGAGTTCACCCAGCTACCTCCTTTTCCTGAGAGTTCAAATGGGTAGATTCCCAAATGGCACAGATGGAGAAACAAACTAACTTTAGTACAGATGCTGGCATTGATATTCCTGGGATTGAATAGCTTCCAAGCCAGAAATAATTCTCAAGCTTTCAAAATCGGATGCAATTTTACTCTCCTTGTCAGATGGCTGGATGTGGTACAATGCCCACTGGAAAAACTAGAGGGAAAAGTGTGAGCCATTCAGGTAGCTTGGATGTGAATAGCTTTAAAATTAAGCACACTATTGTGTCACTAGGATTTTCTACTAAGCTATCAGATGATTGATTTTGAATTTGAAATATGGACAACTGATTGGATTCTGAGCCCAAAACAATTGTCTCTAAAAGCCAATTAGTTTATGTATTTATTCAGTAAACACTTACTGCATATATGCTAGGTGATAAAGGGCAAAGAGGAGTAAGGCCTGATCCTTACACTCACTGCAGTGACTCAAGTGGGAGACGAGTGTGGGCACAGATGGCCGCGCTAACTCTTGATAGTGTGCTGTGATTGTCCCCACCTGCGGAGGAAGGGCCGTTTCCTGGCTGTTAGGAGCTGAATTGCGGGTCCCCCTCAAATTTATATGTCGACGTGTTAATCCACAGCGCCTGAGACTATAACTATTTGGAGATAGGGCCTTGAAAGAGGTAATGATGTTAAAATGAGATGGTTGAGGTGGGTCCTTATCCCTTCTGACTGGTATTCTTAGAAGCAGAGGAAATTTGAACACATGAAGAGACACCAGGGGAGGGGAGAGGAGGGGAGGGTGTGAACACACAGAGGAAAAAGACCATGTGAGGACACAGTGAGAAGGCAGATGTCTGCAAGCCAAGGAGAGAGACCTTGGAAGAAACCAACCCTGGCAACACCTTGATCTTGATTTCCAGCCTCCAAAACTGTGAGACAATACATTTCTGCTGTTTAGGCTACCTGGTCTGTGGTATTTTGTTACAGAAGCTTGAGCAGACTGATACACCTGGACTTGCCCCCTCCACCTCATTACGTATTACTTTACTTTACGTATTTTTGTTTCAGCATGTGTTGCTATTTGAAATTATTTATGTGTCTATGTTCCATTTATTTCCAGTAGAATACCAATGTCACAAGGGCAGGGACTTAGCTTTATTCATCACTCGTTCCTAGTCTCTGGAATCGTGCCTGGTACATAGTAGGTGCTCAAAAAAAGGTGTTATGAACAAAGGGCTGTGGCAGTGGCAAGGAGAGAGAGATTTCCTGGGGCAAAAGGATGGTGGTGAGGGCTGCAGGGAAGAAGCCTTCCCTAAGAAGAGGCATCAGGATGGTTGCGTCTCGCTGGGTAGAGAAAGTGAAGCAAATGCATCCCTGGAAGAAGAGACAACATAAGCAAAGGCTCAAAGGTGTGAAAATGACGTCAGCTGGAAAAGTAGGACACTGAGGCGGGATTTTAGGTGAGCTGGGAGCAGGACAGGAGAGGAAACTTCAGGGAGAAAGGTTGGGCCAGATTATGAAAAGGTCTAGCTCCTGCACAAAGTGAAAAATGATGCAGATTCACCAAGTTGTCAGAAGGATAATGGCATACTTTTTGTGAACATATGGAATATATACATCTATTCTACTGCAAGGAATATATTTATGTCTATATTCCAAATAGTCACATATATAGCATATATGTGTGACTATATAGTATATATGTATACATGTAAATAAACTCTGTGTTTGCACTGTGTGCACATGTGCTTGTGTGTGCACAATGTGTTCACTTAGTGTTTCACACACTGTAAATAACTAGTAAAATTAGTTTCCTTGTATAGTATGCCAAGGAATTTATCCTACAGTGCTTAAAGGACCCCAGGAGGTGATTAACAAGGGGAGGGCATAATTCTGAAAAGCACCAGGGAAAATGCGGAGAACCTGTAACAGGAAGACCAGGTCAGGGACAGGAAGTCACAGGAGCTATTGCCCAACTTAAGGCAATGTCAGTTTGGAGCGGAAGGAAGGCTTCCATTCAAGGGATATGGAGGCAGTCAAGGGATAGGTCTTAGTATCCATGCAGATGTAGGGAGTAAAAGAGAAAGGAATTGAGGATGTCTTTAAAATGCCTTGCCTTTCACCATGTTTATTGTCACTGACATAAGATAAATCTGATCTTTGTTTGCTTGTTTGTATTGTTGACTATGTCATCCATGAGAAAGTGAGCTTCTTGAGGACTTTGGTGACTGTACCCTTTATTGCATTTCATGAATACATGGTTAAAACTGTGCCTGGCTGATATTAAATATGCTATCCATATTTACGACTGAATTAATGAACGAGTAGAAAAAAGGAATGCAGGGTAAGCATCAAGTTTGGGTAAAGAGGTAAGAAAAAAAGCACAAAAATAAGGATCTGGGTCATGACACCCATAGGCCATTTTGCACCTGGAGACAAGTCAGGATTTTGGCTGCAGATGTCGGAATCATTCTGGAGTCATTAACGTGTTGGTGGTGGATGTGAATGAGATCACTCAGGGAAAAGACCCAGGTGGAGAATGAGAATATGCAGGAGGCTGAGGCAGGAGGATTGCTTGAGGCGAGGAGGTGGAGGTTGCAATGAGCTGTGATGGCACCGCGCTCCAGCCTATGTGACAGAGTGAGACCCTGGTGCAGCAAATAAAAAGAATGAAAACTGGGGGCACACAAATATGCAAGCAGGTTAAACAAGAGAGATGGAACCAAGGCAGGAGATGAAGAAGGCTTGCTGGAAGTGTCAAAGGAAAACCACCACAGCATGCTCCCCTAAATCAGAAGAGGAGAAAGCTTCAAGGAGGGCAGTGTCAAATGACCAAAAAATCCTTTGACACAATAGTTTTAGGATCCAAATTTTGGTGGAGAGATGGGCTGGTGTGTTAGAGTTATGTACTAGAGCTGGCTTGCAAGAGCTGATTATTAACTTTCAAGAATTTCATGAGCTATTAAATTAAATTTTATAATCCATTACAATTCAATTTTGTTTAGATTAAAAATTAAATTTTATAACCTTATAATTCAATAGATATTGTTAAAAACAATAAAAAATATTCTAAACTCTTTGTTTTCTAATGATTTTATTTCATTTTACTGTTATCTATATTTTATTACCCTCTGTGTAAATACTACATGATGGTTATGTTATTGATTACACATGTCTTCTATTTGGTGATGTCATGTTGGTAGCTTGAAATCAGCCATGATAGGAGTCTTTACACCAAAGCAATTGGCAAAGGCTGTAAGTCAGAGCTCTTCTCCCCAGAGAGCTGGTTGTTAAACATTTACTGGCACATCACTGTCCAAAGGAGAAGGAAGGATCCAGTGTAAGTTTCCTTTAGATTAAAGACAATGCAGTAAGAAGCCACTGGAGATGTCAGTGGAGGAGATGGAGACAGATGGAATCCTGATGAAGCAGGACTCAGAGCGGGTGGTGGGTTGAGTCCCAGAGCCTGGATATAGGGAGGGCTCATTGTACACAGATATGGCAGAAGTTCCAGTTAAGTATGTGACAAAATAATGAGACTCCGTAGTCATACACTCAGAGAATATTTGGCCCTCCATTTAGTCCAATACCCTTAATAACATTTTAAAGTTCCCTTTAAAAATTCGTCTTTGAGAATATGACCATATTTCCATCTTGGCGAGACAGACCATCAGCCTGTTTATCTCACATAAACTCTCTTCCTTAGCAAACTGTTGGATAGGCAATTCTTTTGTGTGTTCCTTGCACCTCAAGGTCACTGTGGAAGGCTAGACTGCTTCAATATGGGCAATTTCAATGGAATATCTGGAGATCCAATTTACATGGCATTAAATAGTTTCAATAAATACCTAGGACAAGTTAAAAGAGGGAGCTTTTTCTCAACCTTTTAAAGTCTCGCTTTTGATAAACATAGAAAGCTCACATTCTTTAAAAATATTTGAGCTTCAAATTAAACCATGCATAATCACACACACACACACACACACACACACACACACACACACACACAACAATTGGGCAAAACACTGCATTGTTCTTAAACTATGCATGCCTCCACCTTTCCTCTACCTTCTAGTATTGCCTCTCCCTTCTCAGGAGAGTGTGCTGCCTACAAGTTGAGAGTAGTGGGATTTATAAACTAAGCAATGGGGTCAAACAGGCCCATCTAAAAGGCAGGATGAAATAAAAGCTGAGGAATCCCAGTAACTGAACTGCTACATCCCCAGTTCTTTACATCACACACCCTCCTGTGGAAGCAGGAAATGGTGGTTTTCACTCTGTGCATTGCTATGTTTTCTTCTCTTTCCACTTAAAATGATTTTGCATGATACTCCACAGATTGCATAATCATCTCTGCAATTGTCATTCCTAGTGACCACTTAATATTCCATTATATTAATAGAGCACAGTCTGCCTAAGCCATTTCCTCACAGTTGGGTACCTGGGCTGTTTCCAATTACTCATTTTAATATATGGAAGGGCTCAACACATCTTTTTACAAATAGTTTTGTTTCCTTGGAATTATTCCTTGGGACATGTTCTGCCAAGAGCCCTACTGGGTCAAAGAGTAGGATCATTTTTATTGCCTTGTCACATATTGCAAAATTGCTCTTGAAATGATTTCTTTTTTCAATTTATGGTGCCACCAGCAAAGTTGAGTGTGTCTTCTTCCCCAAAGCCCTGTCAACAAACAATTTTGTCATTTTTATTCATTTCTCCTGTTGTTCTCCTGATTGTAGCACAATCCATGTAGCTAAGGAGATGCAATGAGGAAAAAAAAAATCTTCCCCTAATTAAAGCCCGGTGCAGCAATGTGTGGGTGGTATTAATATATGTCATAAAGAGTTAAGAAACATTCTATCATTCAAGGAAAAAAACAGGGTTTTTTTGGGTTGTCCTTTTGAAGGGTTAGGAACAAAAGAAAGAACATACATAAGACTACATGCACAGGGAAATGATGAGAAGCATTGTATAAAATAAAACAAGAATGTAAATATTCTTGCCATCATTTTCAGCACTTCATGAAGCAAAAGCATTACTAGAATTACCAAATCTTAAAAAGTAAAGCTGTAGAGTAAGCCTTGTCTTTGTTATTTCTGTTAAATATGTTAAATTAAACACAATATGTGGGGTATTATCTTTCTCTCTGTTTGGCCTGAAATCTGTTTTCTCTCTCAATAGACATAATCCAAAATAAGAGCAATGAAAGCACTATTGAATTGGATTTTGCATTTTTAAGAGTGTTCATTATTTATATAGTAATCCCTAAAGACTGCATGTGGGATCTCTGGCGTTTGTAGCAGACAATGGACCTATACAGCACATTCCTTCCAGAGGACTGCTGTATTTATGCTGTATTATTCTTGGTTATTTAAAAAAGATTTCCTCTAAAGGAACAAGACTTGTGTTTTTAGGTTTCATGGAGAATCTTCTCAAAGGAAACAACTGCAATCAATGTCACAGATTATTTTACGAATTGCAATTTTGTATTCCTAGGATGAAAAACTGTCTTAAGGCTGCATGTATTGCACTCTCCTTTTAGTTGCTTATTAGAGTTTTAACTTGTATAATCTTAGGCTTCTAAATTGTTGTTGACTCTTGAGAAGTTTCTGGGGCATGTTTAGCATGGTGAGACACACATTTTGACGGACTGGGTGCCCCTCCTTGGAAGAGCCTAGGCCTGCACAGCACATGAGGTACAACCCTGAGGCACCTTCCAGGTAACCTGGGCCAGGAGAACAGCTTCTGCCCCAAGTCGTGGATATACATGATTTCTCTTCATGGGGTGCAATGAAACTCCATTACTGTTGCTCTTTGTTTCTGAGAAATGACTTACTTTTCTCTGTTTTAACCTAGCCAACATCCCTGTTTGAGAAAGAACTTTTTTTCCTATTATTTAGCCAACAACCCTAACGCGTTGGATATCACCTTCCCTTTGGGAAATGGCCCCATCTTGGTCTCTGAGACCTTTTTCTCTGATTCTCCTACCCTCTGGGGACTTCTTATATGGAATCATTTGTGGCTCTTCCTCCTCCTCCCACCTTCAGATGCCAGTGTGTGCCAAGCTTAAGCCTTCTTTTCTGTGTATCTTTCTCTAGAGAGCTCATTCGTCTCAAGGCTTCTTCTGCCAGCTCTGGACTGAAACCCCAAAATGAACATTTCCAATCACATTCCTCTCCCACAGGCTCCAGCCTTGTATCTCCTGACAGTTGTCCACAGTGTCACTGCCGTAGACCTTTCCCCTGCCGCATCTCCCTGGCCATTGCCTCCCATGCAGCAGATTCGAGAACTCATCTTCCTTCCCAGGACGTTCAGGTTAGCTTCTCTTAGCAGCAGCTCCCCTCTCAGCTGTCCAGACTTACCTCCTGCACCTTTAATGGGCCCTTCTTTGAATCCCCAAATCTGGGTGCCATATTGTTCTGGGTTTACTTGAAAATATCTCTCACATGAGTCTCCCCATCTCCACCCAACATGTCACCCCAATTTTAAGCTCTTCTTCCCATCCAGCCTTTGAGTGCACACTCCTTCCCCAGTCTCTCCTGTCCACCCCTCTCCAGCTTCCTGAAACACCATGGCAGCTCCCATGCTTGGGGGCTCTCAGTCCTGCTACATTCCCTCTACACCAGGTTCCTCATTTTTCTTTGTCTTTATGATCTGGCTCTATGAAGTGAATATTATTTTCCTCCAACCTCCTGCATGAACCATTTCCATGGGACGATTTTCTTATTTTTGGATCTGGGCAATAATCATGTGCAGGAACTCTCTCTCATACTGCTAAAATTTTCAGGAAGCTTGTGTGCCAGTTGGTAAACACAGTTGTCATTAAACTTACAATTAAATAACTTAGGTTTAAAAAGTTAATAAATACCTAAAACTCATAGCATCCACATGGTTTTACCGTTATCTATGCTCCTGAGATCATTCCTGTCTGTTGTATCTTAATGGTAGAAATAATCTATGATGGTTTGCTAATGCCCACCACTTCCAACTACCCATTCCATGATGTCATGCTGGTCACTCGAGGTTAGCCACATTGGGAGTGTTTATGGCTTGGAAACTGGCAAATGCTACTAATCAGGTCATCTTCTCTCACCCCAACAAGAGAGGGTTGCCGAATATTTACCAGCACACTGCTGTACTGTGCATGCCATATACACATACATCTCCTCTCTCTGGGATTTTGTTCTTTTATCCTCTTACCAAGCATATCTTCACCTTTTTCCTTGACATAAAATTTTTACTGATCTATTAACATCCAGTTAAGTCTCTCCTTCTCCATGGCACTTCCTCTAACAATGCTCACTTGAATTCGTCTGTTTTCCATTCAAACCCGTTTATCCTTTATATCATGAACCATAAAACCTAGATCTTAATAGTATGTTTCCCATTAATTAGTTTTAAATCATTGATTAAAGCTCTCATTATTTCGCCACGTTCCTTACAGTGAGTGACATGCCCTGTGCTGGTTTCAGTTCTGGCCCCAAACCATTTATTACTGTTTCATGTATTTGTGGGGTTTCTGCAAATATGCTCAGACCATGGAAAGCCACCAATTATGTTACTTCAACACTTTTTTGGGCCCCAGCACGATGCTGGGCCACTTACAGGAGATGAGCATGTATTTGTAAATAGATACAGTGCTCTGTAAGTACTAGGTGCAAGTAATAGTGATGGTGACTGTGGCTGAATTTCAGAAAAAATGCATTTATTCAAGTTGCTCAGATTTTTTGTTTCAAGTGCTCAAGTTTCAACCCCAAACCTAGCACAGGGGGAGGAGGAGAGTCTAGGGAATGCTGGGAAGACTTGCATTCAGTGCCCTGTGGTCAGGTCACACTAGTCCTTGGCTCCATTCTTCAGTCCTTGTATCTAGATGATGCTATTTGTCCTGGTTACAGACTTGGTTGTCAGAAAAGTATGTAAAAGTGCTTGTAAAGTGCTCTTTTAATATACAGACCAAGGGCTCCGATAGGCCCATCCTCCACCATATTTATGCGATATTCTTCTTCCAGTCATCTGTAAGCAAGAATAAAAGGACGAATTTATGTTGACTGCACACGTTTTTCTTCTCTCTTTCCTGAGATAAGGAAGCAGAAAGCCAGGACTGACATATGAAATGTTGACTAGAAAAGACAGAAGCCTGGGCTCGTTGTGGTGATTAGTAATGAGTTGTCATAGCCCCACCTCTGAAGGCTGGTTGTGTCCAAAAAATTCCTCCATAAATACAACACCCATGGGTGCTTAATTTGGATGCATTTTTATCATCCTCCAAGGAGAGTAGGACAGATATGACTATTCCTATGTTTTGGTCAAGGAAACTAAGGTGAAGAGGTTCAGTGACTTTCTCAAACATGCATGGCCACTGGGTGGCCAAACCACGTGAGAACCCGGGTCCAGCACACCATATAGACGCCTGTTGTCTCACTCTAAACCATTCAGCAACTTTCCATCTTTTCATGAAGTTTTAGGTCCGATTGCCTCTTTGTGACACAGTGCAAAGAACCCGCTCTGGGAGTCACCCAGGTTTCTTTGGAGCATCTTATACCAGCTTTGTGTGCCCTAGGAGATGACTGCACTTACTGTGCCCCCTCACGGGGCTTTGAGAGGATAAAAGGAGCTAGTAGGTATGATAATCCTTTGAAAACTAAGTTGCCACATGTATATAGGACATCATAAAAATAACAATAGTTCTGTCTCTTTGAAGTGGCTCCTAGAGAAGTTGGTGAATGAAAAAGATCCAAGTGCATTGTACCTGTGCTCTGTTCTCTTTGGTTTTCCTTGAATTTTCCTGACTGCATCTTCCATACAAAAGGCATTGAGAAATCCACATGGTTGTGTTCCCTCCTTTTTTCTTTTCTGAGATGGAGTCTCACTCTTGTCACCCAGACTGGAATGCAATAGTGTGATCTCGGCTCACTGCAACCTCCACCTCTTGGGTTCAAGCAATTCTCCTGCTTCAGCCTCCCGAGTAGCTGGGATTACAGGTGTCCACTACCATGCCCAGCTAATTTTTGTATTTTTAGTAGATGCGGAGTTTCACCATGTTGGTCAGGCTGGTCTCAAACTCCTGACCTCAGGGAATCCACCCACCTCGGTCTCCCAAAGTGTTGGGATTACAGTCATGAGCCACCATGCCTTGCCTGTATTCCCTCCTTTACAGAATCTCTAAGACAGTTGTGGCAGTTAGTCTGACCACCTTTTCATCATGTGGCAAAAGAGACCAGCCAACAGTGGATAATTTTGTATAACTGTTAAATCAAGCCCCATCCATCCATTTCTGACATTGAAAAGACATCATATTGTCCCTCAAGTTCTTGTCACAGTCATAAGCACCTGGTTCTCATTGTGGTGGGGTCATACGACTGCCGCGGGGTCTAATTAGACAGTTTGAGAAGGAACAGAGGCAGGGATGAGTAAACGCCTGGTGAAAACACCAGGTGGGGCAGGCTTTGGGCCTCTAGTGAACCTGTTCTCATCCACTAAAGTGTTCGTGTAGTTCTTCTGAAAGCAGGAGCAAATTAGGCTGAGGACAGACATTTGACTGAGTCTCAGTAATAGACTTATGAAATGGGGATAGGACTCTTTTGTGTTTTGGTTGTTTGCTTTTTGTTTTTGCAAACTGCCCATGCGCTTTTCCCCTTGGCATTTTTGTGGGCAGAACTTCCCCCCAGTTCTCCTTATGCAGTTTGAGCCATCTGTTGCCCCTTGGGGAGGTTGGGAAATAATCAGAATTGTTATGTCAGGATGCACAGAGAAAGGAAGTTTATGACATCCAAAATAGAATTTTGCAGCAAGACAATAGTCTTGAAATCCAGATTTTGTAGAGAGGAAGAAGTCTTTCAAAATTTATTAACATTTTAAAACCCAGAGCTGGAAGACTCATATCCTAAAATTTTTCCATAATTATGGAAAAGACAGACTTCAGCTTGTCACAAGTAGACTTTGAGGCTTGTTGTTCTTGGGCACGGGAAAGCTATGATCTATGAGAAGAGCTAGAAGGCCACCCTATGTGGACCTGGAATTGTAAGTGCAAAGAATAAACAAGAAGGGAGACAACTGGGTCAGGATCAGGGATCTTGATCACCTTGGGGCCACCAGAAACATCCAGATAGCCATGAGAAGGCCAAAACATCAAGACTAGTTACATGCCTTCTAAGGTATATAAAAGGGGGCTTCAGGCCAAGCGTGGTGGCTCATGCCTGTAATCCTAGCACTTTAGGAGGTCAAAATGGGTGGATCACTTGAGGCCTGGAGTTCGAGACCAGTCTGGCCAACATGGCCAAACCCCGTCTCTACTAAAAATACAAAAAAAAAAAAAAAAAAAGCCAGGCATGGTGGCACATGCCTGTAATCCCAGCTACTCGGGAGGCTGAGGCAGGAGAATCATTTGAACTTGGGAGAAAAGAGATTGCAGTGAGCCAAGATCATGCCATTGCATTCCAGCCTGGGTGACAAAGCAAGACTCCGTCTCGAAAAAAAAAAGGGGGTGACTTCAGACCTCTTGGAGGACCCCTGGTTTTGGCCACTTCCATAGGGCATGGAAGGACTGGCAGAGGGCTGACAGTAAAAAGGGAGGCAGGAGACCAAACCCCAGCCCTAACATCCCCTCTCATCACCACAGTCCCAGAGTTGATGGTGGTGGGGACTGTTGGCTAAACTGAGAAGCACAGTTTAGGACTCTGGCAGGAGACTGTTTCCCAGCCGGTCCCTGCACCAGCCTGGGTAATACCTATCAATTCGGTGGGTCAGACAGAAGGAAAACCAGAAATTAGCCTCTTTAGCTGTCTTCAAAGCCAGTATGGAATGGACCAGTAGAAATGCCTGGATGACCTCAAAGGGTCAGGCAGAAGTTGATAAGGAAATCTGGCTAGGGAGCTTTCCAATAGTGGGGTGGGTTCAGAGATGACTCTCCCTCCCTCATCAAAATCATGAAAATTCCATCTTTCCTCCAACACTGGCTGCATATTGGGAACTAACAAAGCAACCGCAGAAGGAAAGTGAGCTGTCCTATAAAGACTATTAAAATGTGAGCTATCCTAAAGGGAGTCGAACTTTGAATAAATGGACTGAATGTTTAAATTGAAAGGAGACAGTTTAAATTGGAAAAAGCCTGAACTATTGTCAATTGGCCAGTCTTAGTAGCTCCTACTGCCCAGCAGGCTAGCGTCTCATGAGAAATATCAGATGAAGCTTTAGAGACAATAAAGAATAGTTTCTTTGAATCTCTGAGTTTAAAATGTGAGTAAATTCATGGTCTCCATATATTTGTATTCTGTGTCCCCTCTCCCCCAGCAAACATTTTGGATGGGATTCCACCCTCCTGCAAGCTTCTCTGAAAAGTGGCAGCTGTCTAATCTATGCTGCTGTTTGTAGTTAGTGTTGTTCTAGGCTAAGGTGAGAAAATTGGCTGGTTATGGGGTTCTATTGAAGGTTTCTATTTTCCCTGCGCTGACAAAGGTTAGACAGGCTGACTGAAAGTCTCATTATTAGAGTCACATATTCCTTCAAGGATGAAAGAGAGGGGAAACTTTCAACACTCCCTAGACCATAGAGGAGGAAACCGCATGGGCATGACACATATTCATACACAAATGCATAGGAAGTGAATATGTCCAACTACATAATACTTTGCATTCACCTGTCAAGGGCACGGGCTAAGGGCATTCTTTCCCTAAGGGGTGTGACTTTGCAGTCTTACATGTCTCCCCCACTGTACCAGAAGTAGGGAACAGAGTAGACTTTCAGAAAAGCATCCTGACATCATTTAGGTCTTGCAGCAGCTATTTTGCCCTCTAAACTCCTACAGTGTTTTCTTACTGGATTATTTTTCTATTTCTCCCAAAGCTGCATGCTTGGTGCTGGTGATGTTATTATGACCGTAGGCCTGGCTAATGTAGCGTGGAGACAAAATGACCTGTTCACCCTCTCTCTCTCCTGAGCCCTGGCTAGGTTACCAGAAAGGCCTGGGGTAATTTCTCGGCATGGCTGCTCACCAAGGGCTCAACCAGCAGCTGGGAATTCTCTACAACATATAGACCAAGTCCCGAATTAGCTTTTAGCTTGCATAGGGCTCGCAGGAACGCTGGGATAGAACAATCTGGGTTTAGCCCTTAGGCCTAAAGTCTTAAGGTATTAAAGGCACAGTTTGTTGTCACACCAGTATTCATGGTGGAGCAATACCACCATGTGGTACTACCAAGCATGCTGACATAAAGAGTCCCAGGTGTGTGGTTTTGAATTTAAAAATGTTTTTAAAATGTATTACATTGTAAATGTAGGATTTTGATGTTTTTGTGGTAAAATGGAAGTCTCTTTCAGATTATGTACATTAATACATGTACACTTTTTAGAACAATGCCTGTCCCATAGCTTGATCAATATTAATAGCATATCATCCAGCCTTAAGATGGATTGATGCATAGTAGTGGGCTGGTGAAAGTTACTGTTTATTTGCAAGACTGGGATAAATGATTTCTGGGTACAGGTATCGACATGCATGAAGCACTTCCTTTGTAGTCAACCTGTTTTCCCTTTGGCCTCATAAATGGGAATTTGAATAACTGTTTACCGTATTTATTGGTTTATGTGGGGCAGGAGTCACTGAGCAGTGGAATGAGTTTAAAATATGGCCCCCTAGCAAAGATTTTAGAAAGGGCCCCTTGCCCTTACTTCATGTCAAAATATACTCAGAAACAATCTGACCCTGTCTGTTGCCAAATGCAGGGGCTGTCTTGGCGATTTTTAGGCCCCTTGGGAGTGTCTGCCAACAGGCAGTTGTCTTCACTGGCAGTGAGGATACCACAGCCCCTCCGTGTCGCCAGTTCTGGTTAAGACAGATGGGCTTGTCTTCTGCCTCCGAGACTCCTGGGTCTTAGCCAGAGTCAGGGGTGAGTTGGGGAGTGAGGCTGGAGTGGGGTGAGACTGCCTGGGGCTGGAAGATAAATGGTTTCATCAGTTTGACAGAGGAGGAGGGATATGGGCTGCAGGACTTGCAAAACATCACATCTTGGCAAAAATACTTTACAAAACAGAAGATTCCTGGAAAGCAATAATGCTGACAGTGGAGAGCCGGGTTTTTGGGTCTGATACAGAAGGGGTGCTGAGCCTGAGAACAGGCTGGCCTCTCCCGCTGTCTGCAGGCGCTATTTTGGCCACAGGCACTGCCTTCAGCTCCTGCTCTTTCTGGGGCATGTACTGTTCGTGTAGCATCTCCAGAGCTACAATTGGAAAACTTGCCTTTGCTTCAGTCAGAATAGACCTGGAATCTGGTCATGGTACAGGCTGTGTCCCCCACTTGTGGGATCCCCCCCGCCCCACATGTCCGCAGCCTTCCAGACTCAGCTCAGCTGCCACCTTCCCCCAAGCCTTTCTCACCCGGGCCTCTGGCCTGACCCTCCTCTAAACGGCACCACACCTTGTTCCATCCTGCAGTGCTTTCTCACACGCAGCAGTGCTTCTGTTTGACACAGTTGTAGGTATCTTTTCCCTTTTAGAGTACATTTCTCGAAGTGTTTTGGCTCATCCATTGTGAGGATCAAACCAATTCTCTTCAAACAGCTGCATGCAACCTCCAGCAGGCTCTGGTAGGGGCCTTGGCCTGTCTCCACATGGGGCCCTCCACGTGGCCTTCTCTGTCCACTGAGTCACAAGTGCTCCAAGCAGGCCTGGACCGAGTGTTTGGGTCCTACATGGAACTAGAACACTGCAGGCGTAGCAGTTTCTGTTACCTGGGGTGTGTGTATGTGAGTGCTTTGTGAGATTCTTCTCTGAAGGTGGGGGGCCGTGGCTTCAAGCCAGCATAGCTGATCAGTGAAAGGCACTAGCTGATGCCCGTCGACAAGGGAGATGGACATCTAAACAGATGAGGACGGGAGCCTGCCAGTTATTAATTTCCAGCACTTCCTCCCAGTGAGCTTTCTACCAGAGCTGTGAACCAGAAGCGATGGACTTTACTTAACTTTCTGTCTTCCCTAGCTCACTCCAGCTAGTGAGGAATACGGCGGTGGGTAGACTGGCTTTGAGACGTGGCGCAGGAGGGCTTGGGCTTCCACTGGGTGCATGCTACCTGGCTGTTGTGGGCTTAACTGTGTCCCCACTTCACATGCTTGAAGTCCTAACCTCTAGGACCTCAGAATGGTACTGAATTCAGAGAAAGGGTCTTTAAAGAGGTAGCCAAAGTTGAATGAGGCTGTTAGGATGGGCCTTAATCCAGTCTGACCGGTGTCCTTATAAAAAGAGATTAGAACACAGACTCATAGAGGGATGACCATGTGAAAATATTAATACCAGAAGCAGGTGGCCATATGTAAGCCAAGGAGAGCACCCTCAGAAGGAAACCAACCTTGCTGACACCTTGATCTGGGACTTCCAGCCTCTAGCATTATATTTTTAAAAATCTGTTGTTTAAGCCACCCAGTCTTGGGTACTTTATTATGGTAGCCTTAGCAGACTAATATAGTGACAGAGGCATGTGTCAACACACATAGTCCTGAATTGTCTTAAATATTCACATCCTGAAAAGTCTGTAAGCAATACAAGTGTCACTCATCCATAACTCTGGACACTTCCTCTCTTGGGGCTGCAGAGCTAGCAGGGGAATTCCAGAAAGGGAATTCACAACACACGAGTTTGTGATCCAGGGTGGGAAGCAACAGAAATGTGTATTGCTTGTTCTGTGTGCCCAGGAGAGTCTGATGGAAATACAGATCAGAGGCCAGGGCGGGTTTGGACCTGGGAGGTGCTTGAGGGTTGCTTAATGTCCTTGAGATGAATTAGGCTTGGTGGATTGGAGGAAGGATGTGTGATGCCACTGGTCCCTAAAGCTGGCCCCAGGAGTCCTCTGAGACAGACAGGAAGACCTTGGGCAACTGGTGACTAAACCAGGCCTGGGGACTGATCACCAGGGTGTTTTTTTCACAGCTTTTGCTGACAGCTTCCTGGGGCTTATGAGGACCAGGCATTGTGACTCCATTCAGGTCACAGAGGGCAGGCTGTGAGCATTGAAGAGCTTTCTTTCCCCATCTGTGGCTTCTGAAGTTTGTCAGCCTGAAGCTTGCCTGAGAGTGAGCAGTTTGTGGCATTGGTATGACACTGATAGTTCTTGTATAATTTGCAAAGATTGAGGCAATTTATTTTAATTGAAAACCTCTAGGTATATTTCCGGCAGTGATATTCCCCAGATGACACCTTTGCTGGACGGGAAGCTAAACAAGAAAATGTGTGTGTTTCAGAAAACCTGATGATTCCAGTTTCAGATAAGTCCTTCCAGTCCACCACCCCAGTCCTGCATCTGCTAATGTGCAGATGAAAGGCTCTGTGTAACTTGGATCTACAGAAACCGTCAATTCTGAAAGGCTGCCTTTTGGTCTTAAAAGGTGTCCTTGAAATTACTCCCAGGTTTTGGCCCTGACTGACTTTCCAGTGAAATCTAATTGGCTGGGTTTAGAACACAGCTGTGAGGATTTTGAAGCTGCCTTTGAAGGTGAATTGCTGGTGAACTATTGCAGTGAGGACGTGCACAGAGGTCCCAACCAGAGCTCATGAGTAATGATACTGTGGTACCTTTTGGAAAATGCTGTTGTCAGGTAGCCCCGGCGGGATGGGAACCGTGAGCTGGTTTTCGGGTAGTTCATCTTCCTCTCCCCAGTTCTCATCACCTTTGTGTGACTAACGGATTAATCTGCAGATGGCTGTCGGGCAATGGGTGTCATCTCTGGCCACAAGCAGAAAAAGCTAATAGACTCCCAGAAGACCTGCCCCATGGCCCAAGCCTTATTATGTCTCTCGGTTTCTGGCCTGCAAGTTGACCATAGATGTACAATGCCACACGGATATCTGCTAACGAAAGAGCATCCCCCATGCCTGCTAGGACATCCTTTTTGTCAGCATCTCACTTTTACAGTGGCCAAACCCAAACATATATTATCTTCCCCCAAATTGCTTTTTCTCCTAACTTCCTTGTTTCTGCTCATGGCCCCACCATCCTTCAGTCGCTCTGGTCAGAAGCCCTTGGCTGCTCGGCCATTGCGGGCTTTTCCTTTACGTGTCATTGCTTGTTTCATTCTAGATCAAATCACTCTAATTTATTCACTCACCACCTCTGTTTGGCAGAATCTCTGTAGCCACCAAACGGGTTTTCATATCTCCCACTTCTCCTCTATCTAATCTGCTGATTTGTAAATTTCAATGTACATTAAAATCTGGGAGACTGTTAAAATGGTGATTCCTGGGTCCCACCCCCAGATACTCTGATTGGAGATCTTGGGTGTTTCCTCTGTATTTTAAAATGCTCCTGGGGAGGTGGAGGTGGTCCTGATCCAGCTGGTAGAGGACCACATTTTGAGAAGTTCTGCTGTTATCTTTCCTGGCCCTTGTGTTTAAAGAAGTCTTCCTATGGCACAGCTACAGTTGGGCTTCTCCTCAGCTCAAAAGCCACTCAAGGCTCCCCAGTGCTCAGCACACCACTACTGTACTGAGTCAGGCTTTCAGGGCCTTGTGTATATCAATCGTAAACAACCTCATTTCCCACTTTTCCCACCAACCATGTGATCTTTTCAGTGGATTTCAAACTTACGTAGGAGATAGTCAATTAAAATAACTACGTAAACAGTGCCGAATCAGTGTCGTATACTAAATTCTAGTGTAGGCAAGTGATCGCAGGGACCAATGACATTTCCAAACTTGTAAAGGGCACATATGTAAAATTTTTAGAATTTGATTTTTTACTGTGATTTGGGAAAAACAGCACTTGTTGATATTGTTTGAGCAATACTTTGGCTCAGCCCTTGAGATAGTAGGATGCAGAGCGGGTGAGTAGTTTGGAAAACACCACCTAACTGAACATGGATACTTGGCTGTGATGGTTAATTATGCGTCAACGTGGCTAGCAGCAGGGTGCCCAGATTGAACATTGTTCCTGGAGGAGTCCTGAGGATGTTTCTGGATGAAATTAGCACTGGAATCAGTGCACTCAATAAAGAGGATTGCCCTCCCAAAGCAGATGGGCATCATCCAATTCCCTAAGGGCCTGAAGAGAACAAAAGGCAGGGGGAAATTTTGCTTCTTTTGGGTTCCTGCCTGCCTGCTTGAGCTGCGACAGCTTCTCTCATCTTCTCTAACCCTCTGACTGGGATTTACATCTTCAGCTCCCCTGGTTCTCTGGCCTTTGGAGTCAAATAGAATCACACCACAGGTTTTCCTGGGTCTTCAGGCTGCAGACAGCAAATCCTGGGACTTCTCAATATCCACAATCATATGAGCCAATTCCTCATAACAAGTCTATATATGTATATCAGTATCAAAATCCATATGAGGGTTTTTCAGAGGACCCGTATGATAATTCTGTTTCTCTGGAGAAGCCTAATACAGATTTTGATATTGAGAGTAGTTCTAGAGGGCCAGAATTTTAAAGGTGAGTTTTCTAAATAAGTTCCGGGCTTTCTGAAATTGAATCTCTAATCTAATTAGATTTAAAGACACTAATGTTGCTATTTCCAGCAGTAAAGAGAGCACGGATAGTCCATGGTGTGAACTATTTATAGAAATGCATAAAATACCTGTATAGAATACAGTTAACTACTTATAAGAAGTAAGGATCTAGGTGAATCTGTATATAATACTTTCAAACATTTCCGGAAAGTGAGCAAATACAGTGAATTGGTTGGTTGTTCTTAATGAGGTGAGCTCAGGGACTTGAAGTGCTGAACAGGGACTCCCAGTTCAAGTGCTCCATAAATGACTTACGTCTTCTTGTGTGCCCTAAAAAAGAGCCTGATCATGTGTAGTCACAGAGCTGAAATTGCTGAAAATCAGACACAGAACCTTATCTTTCAGCTGGCTGAATTACAACACAAATTGAGCTCCCAGACTCACAGGGTAAAAGTGAAGGCCTTGATTAGGAAAGAATGGGATCTGTAAATTGGGATAGGGAGGTGTGGGAAGGCCCTGATGAAGCTGGGGACATTGAGACCCTAAATTCTGATTATTTTGCTTTGCAAGTGGCAGACGTCTCCCTATCTCTGGTGGAATTGACCTCCTTAGCCCCAGCAAAAGTGGTTTCCTCAACCTCAGTGGCCATGGCCTTCCCACTCTCAGGTAATGGCATTGCCATCCCAGTGGTATCAGCCTGTCCACTTGGGTCTCAGGGGGATTAACCCTGCATTGCCTGAGGAAATTGTAATGACTTCACTTGAGGTGGCTGCCTTGGAAAACAATGCCAATTCTCCTACTTCCACCATCCCTCTTTTTTTCCAGACCTATAAGTTGACTGAAGTCCTAACAGGCCCCTAAAGGTGAGCCATGTGTGACCCATGAGAGTAATTATAGTCAAAAGAGCTGCTTGAGTTTTAAAATTAATGTAGGCAGAAATCCAAGGAACACGTGTAGGCCTGTATACTAAGAGTGTGGGATAATTGTGGAAGGGACATAAAATTGGATCAGGCTGAATTGACATGAGCTCACTAAGCAGAGATTTTTCATCTAATATTGCAGTTCACGGAGTTAGAAAGGGCGCTGTTTGTTTGGCTGAAACATAGATCCAAAGGTGTCTCACTGTGAGCAAATTGGAAATGGCCTACCTACCTTAGTTTAATGTAGAGGAAGGGAATCAAAGGCTTAGGGAGATTGAAATGTTAGAGTGGTTTTGTCACTTAGGATCTACTCACCCACACTAGGAGGCTATAGAAGATGTAACATACATTTCAGCAATACTGTAGGAGTAAATTTGTGAGATGAGCCACAGCATTCCTGAAGACCTCTGTGATTGCTCTTCTCTGTAGACCAGACCTGACAATGAGAACCACAGTTACTGAATTGGGGAACCTAAACACAATGGTAATAAATAGATCCCTGGGTGGCAGGGACCAGGTAGTGGCACTAAACAGTCAAAGGTAAGGTAGGCGGGGTTACCATCATGGACAGCAGAGTCAAAGCAGCGATTGGAACGGTCTTACTCCTGCAGACTCTGGCATTAGCTAATTGATCATGGTGTTTGTAGAAGTGGAGTAGATAGGAAGCCTACTAAATTCTTCCTTGAACTATATAAGCAGAAAAGTTATAGGTCAAGTGAACAAAAGTCTAATTTGAATAATAAAAAGAGTCATGACCTCTCAATCAATTCCTGGACTTGAGTCTTTTACAGGAACAGAACCCCTTGAGTGAAACTGGGTTCCCTCAAGGAAGAACTCTCGTTACACTATAGAAAATTTATACTGTTAATCTTCTCTCCAGCTTTCCTCAGAGGAACATACAGCCTTAACAGGGTCATTATATTAGGGAAAAGGAAATAATCAGACCTTTTGGGGATTGCTGGACACTGGCTGTATTAATCTGTTCTCATGCTGTTAATAAAGACATACCAAAGGCTAGGTAAATTTATAAAGGAAAGAGGTTTAATTGACTCCCACTTCTACATGCTGGGTAGTCCTCACAATCAGGGCAGAAAGGGAAGGAGGAGAAAAGTCATGTCTTACATGGCAGCAGGCAAGAAAGCATGTGCCAGGGAGCTCCCTTTTATAAAACCATCAGATCTCGTGAGACTTATTCACTATCATGAGAACAACATGGGAAAGACCCACCCCCATGATTTAATTACCTCCCACCAGGTCTCTCCCATGACATGTGGGAATTATGGGAACTACAATTCATGATGAGATTTGAGTAGGCACCCAGACAAATTATCTCATTGTTTCCCTGGCCTCTCCCAAATCTCATTTCTTCACATTTCAAAACCAATCATGCCTTCCCGACAGTCCCCAGAGTCTTAATTCATTTCAGCATTAACCCAAAATTTCACAGTCTAGTGTCTCATCTGGGACAAAGCAAGTCCTTTCTGCCTATGAGCCTGTAACATAAAAAGCAAGTTAGTTACTTCACAGATACAATGGGAGTATAGGCATTGGGTAAATATACCTGTTTCAAATGGGAGAAATTGGCCAAAATGTAGGGGCTACAGGTATCATGCAAGTCTGAAATCCAGTATGGTAGTCACTAAATGTTAAAGTTCCAAATGATCTCCTTTGACTTCATGTCTCACATCCATGTCATGCTGATGTAAAAGGTGGGCTCCCAAGGCCTTGTACAACTCCACCCCTGTGGCTTTGCAGGGTACAGCTCCCTTCCTGGCTGCTTTCATGGACTGGTGTTGAGTGTCTGTGGCTTTTCCAGGGGCACAATGCAAACTGTTGGTGGATCTACCATTCTGGCACCTGTAGGACAGTGGCCCTCTTCTCACAGCTCCACTAGGTACTGCCCCAGTGGGGACTCTGTGTGGGGGCTATGACCCCACATTTCCCTTCTGCACTGCCCTAGCAGAGGTTCTCCATGAATGCCCCACTCCTGCAGCAAACTTCTGCCTGGACATCCAGGTATATCCATACGTCCTCTGAAATCTAGGCAAAGGTTCTCAAACCTCAATTCTTGACTTCTGTGCACCCACAGACTCAACACCACATGGAAGCTACCAGGGCTTGGGGCTTGCACCCTCTGAAGCCATGGCCCAAGCTGTACCTTGGCCCCTTTTAGCCATGGCTTGAGCAGTTGAGTTGCAGGGCACCATGTCTATGGGCTGCACACTGCAGGGGGGCCCTGGACTGGGCCCAGGAAATCATTTTTTCCTCCTAGTCAGCAGGCCTGTGATGGAAGGGGCTGCCATGAAGGTCTTTGACATGCCCTGGAAACATTTTTCCTACTATCTTTAACATTTGGCTCCTTGTTACTTATGCAAATTTCTGCAATGGGCTTGAATTTCTCCCCAGAAAATGTGTTTTTCTTTTCTTTTGCATCATCAGGCTGTAAATTTTTCCAAATTTTTATGCTCTGCTTCCTCTTGAATGCTTTGCCACTTAGAAACTTCTTCTGTTAGATATCCTAAATCATTTCTCTCCAGTTCAAAATTCCACAGATCTCTGGGGAAGGGGCAAAATGTTGCCAGTGTCTTTGTGTAGCAAGAGTGACCTTTACTCCAGTTCTCAACAAGTTCCTCATCTTCACCTGAGACCACCTCAGTCTGGACTTTATTGTTTATTTCACTATTAGCATTTTGGTCTTATTTCCGGAGGAAGGAATGCTTCTACCAAGAGACACAGTGATGATTCCATTGAACAGAAAGTTAAGACTGCCACCCAGCCACTTTAGGTTCCTCATGCCTCAAAAACAACAGGCAAGGATGGGAGTTGTGGCGTTGGTTGGGTGATTGGTCCTGATTACCTAGGTGAAATTGGACCATAGCTCCACAATGAAGGTAAGGAAGAGTATGTCTGGATTATAGGCGATACCTTCTGGTATCTCTTACTATTACTATGTCCTGTGATTAAAGTCAATGGAAAATGACAACAGTCCAATCCAGGCTGGGCTAGTAATGGCCCAGACCTTTGGGGAATGAATGTTTGGGTCACCCCATGGGGTAAAGAACCATCGCCAGCAGAGGTGCTTGCTGAAGGCAAAGGGAAAGCAGAATGGGTAATGGAAGAAAGTGGTTATTAATACCAGCTACAACAATGTGACTAGCTACGGAAATGGACTATAACTGTCACAAATATTTCCTCCTTATTCTGCTGTGAATGTGTGTGTGTGTGCATATGTGTATATCTTTGTTTTCCTCTCTTGTTCCCTTACCATGCAACATAAGATGCACTGATTTTTGTCATAGTATTTAAATATTGTTAATTTAACACCACAGTGTTTAAATTAGAAATATCAAGGGAAAGAGTAAACATGATTCAAGTACTTTACTTCCTCTTCTGGGGAAAGGATTAATGTATTTTTGGTTGTACAAAGGATGATTGTATCATGTTAGGTGGAATTATTACCTCATTATTACCTTTATTTGAAGATTAAGTATGGTTTAAGGAGATGCGTATGGGTGCCCAAGTAAACAAGCGGTGGAGTTGTAATGGTTAACTTCATGTGTAAATTTGACAGGCCTCAGGATACCCAGATTAAGCATCATGTCTGTGTGTGTCTGTGAGGGTGTTTTCAGATTAGAGCAGCATTTGAATTGATGAACTCCATAAAGTAGATGGCCCTTCCCAATGTGGATGGGCACTATCTCATCTGCTGAGGGCCTCAGTAGAACAAAAGGAAGAGGAAGGAGGAATTTGGTCTCTTTTGCTTCCCTCCTGTCTGCTTTAGTGTAGACAATACATCTCATCTTTGACTCTTGAACTGGGATTTATACCATCAGCTCTCCTGGTTTTCAGGCTTTTGGACTCAAACATAATCACACTATAGGCTTTCCTGAATCTCCAACCTGCAGACAGTAGATGCTGGTACTTCTCAGCCTCTATAATCACATAAGCCAATTCTTATATCCTGCTGGTTCTGTTTCTCTGGAGAACATTAGTTCAGTGCTAGCACTCCTAAATAGAAAGAACATGGGCCTAGAGTCAGCCAGGCCTAAATTCAAAATGTGATTCCACAATTTACCAGCCAGTGGCCTTTTGTCTGTGACCTGTGACTTGGCCTCTCTGAGACTATAAAATAATGTTTCCTTTGGGGACGAGAATTAAATACAATGTAGGTAAAGGAGAGTCAGTGTTAGTGAGAAAGGGTGAGAGGCCAGTGGTGGGGAAGAGAGGACTATGGCTTGACCCTGTGGGCAGCAGGTAGCTCCCTGAGTTGAGGGAATGTGATTAGCTGAGAGGTCCTAGAAGCGTACCCAGCTGGCAATGTGGCGCGAGATTAAAAGTGCAGATTACAGCAAGAGAGAGTAGTTAGGAGCCACACAACACGCCACACGTGAGGTAGTTTGGGCCAATCAAGATGGTGGCAATGAATGAGGTAGGAGAGGAAGGCTTGGAAAGACACTTTAAACTGTTCCTTTTCCTGTGAATGCTGAGATTATAGTGGACCTCAGGCCTCTAGGGGATCATTTAGCAGATAATAGCTGTTAACACGGAAGAGGCAGTTCATAACTCCTAATTGTCCTGTCATCTACCATTCTCTCCCAGGTTGAATCTGTTTTTCAGAAGACATAGAATGAACTTTCCAAAGCACAAATCTTATTGTAACACTTCCCCTGTGTTCATCTTCCTTGGGCTCCACACTCCCCACAGGATAAAATCTTACTGCTTTAGTGTGACCTAGATGGGCTCTTCATGGTGTGGCCCTCGAGCTTCCTTCCTGAAGGAATGCTTCAAACACAAATGCTCTTTCAAACACAAACTTGAGTTCTTAAGCATCATCCTCTGCATTGGTTAAGGTAACACTAGTTGTCATAAAACCAACCCAAGAAAGTGTTGGGGCTCAAATGCCATAGAAATTTATTTCTTGTTCTCCTAAATTTTAAATATGTCTCTGATCTGCTGGTGCCTCTCCTCCGAGAAGTGATTCAGGGACCCAGGCTCCTTCCATGTTGTTTTTTTTTTCCCATAAGAAAGACCTGAATCTTTCTCTCAAAACCTGTCTGTTTATGGGAAAGATTATCCAACCAATGCCCCTTTTCCTGCTAGGCTGCAAGCATCAGGAGGGCAGAGACCAGATTAATCATTGAATCATCAACATCTAGTAGGAGCCTAATAATTTTTTTTTTTCTGAGACGGAGTTTCACTCTTGTTGCCCAGGCTAACGTGAGGTGGCATGATCTTGGCTCACCACAGCCTCTGCCTCCTGGGTTCAAGCGATTCTCCTGTCTCAGCCTCCCAAGTAGCTGGGATTACAGGCATGCGCCACCATGCCTGGCTAATTTTGTATTTTTAGTAGAGATAGGGTTTCTCTATGTTGGTCAGACTGATCTCGAACTCTTGACCTCAGGTGATCTGCCCGCCCCAGCTTCCCAAAATGCTGGAATTACAGGTGTGAGCCACCACACCTGGCCTGATATTCTTTAAATAAATGGATGAATGAATGAATGAATGAGTGAATGGTTGACTTCACTCTTTCATTTGGGTACTGTGAAAATCAACAAATAGCTGATACCCAAATGAAATATCAACAATAGTTCTTCTAGAACTGCTTTCTTCATGGGATAGAGTTCTTCTGGTTACAATTTTAAAAACCTCAAAAAATGTAAGAATTAACAGAAATGTATTAGAAAGTTGCTCGGCATATCATTTAATTCAGGGAAGAGTTCAATGAGTCAGCTTGAGAAAAACAGTAACTATGCTGTTCTAGTGATGTCAACCTCGGGGGTTAACAGATCTTTCCTTTGCAACTTTGCTATTAATGTGGTTAGTCCTCACTCATCTCATCATCTCTTGACCTCATTCAAATTTCAGATTCCTAGAAGAGAGAAGTTGATTGGCCCTTTTAGGTCAGGAATTTATTCCTATACCAGTCAGCCCTCAGGAGGCAAATTTCATGCAGGATAAACATGGCTGCCAGTAGCCCATTTCTGCAGTTCCCAAAGAAAAAGGAATCCCCATGAGCAAAAGATGTAGAGTTACCAAGTCAGGTGTGCAACTCGGTCTCTTGATTCATATTTAAGGTTGTTTCTTCTTTCTGTCTCCCTCTTTCTTTATATGATTTATAATGATGGTGGTGGAATCCATAGGGTTTCTAGTAGGGAGAAATGACTGTGATGGAATGAGGAGGAAGGAACAAACACAAACTGGACTTTGGTAACATTCTGAAAAGCGTGTCTTGAACGTCATCCTCTGCATTGGTTAAGGTAACACTAGCTGCCATAAAACCAAACCCAAGAATGTGTTAGGGTTCAAACACCATAAACATTTATTTCTTACTCTCCTAAATTCCAAATATGTCCCTCATCTGCTGGTGCCTTTTTTCCAAAAAGTGATTCAGGGACCCAAACTGCTTCCATGTTTGTTTTTTTTTTCCATAATCTACAGAATCTGCCAAGGTCACTGTATTAATATGCATCAAGTCTGTGAAAGGGAAAGAGCAAAGGGGATAAGACTTGGAAGTGATGCCCAGCACTTTTGCTCGTATTCCACTGGCTAGGAGTTGGTCACAGGCCACATCTAGTTCCTCTAAAGGCTAGGAAATAGAGCTAATCTGTGACCCCAGGAAGAAAAGGAGTAATGTTAGATGAACTGTTAGCCCCTGGGTGGACTGTTAGCTGGATATGCCTGTAGTTGTTTCTCCTGGCGAGTGGGTGTGTGTGCTTGTAACTGTTTGTTCTGCACTGTGTTGCCCAGGGGCATATCTGGATGCATAGGAAGGTCAGAGTGTGTTGAGTGCCCAAAAGGATGGCTTCTCTCCACACTTGTTCAGCTACATAAGGATTTTCCTCTCTCTAGAAACTTCCCCCTTAACTATAAGATCAAAACCCTACAGGCCTTGCTGATACTATATGACCTCCCTGCCGTGGGTGCAGTTGGTTGGCATAGGGTTAGATGCCTGAATGATCAGTCAGGTTCTCATCTGGAAATCTGAAATTCAATCAGGGAATCAGATCTTAGAGGTGGGCTGTGGAGTCATCTACATAGAAGCCGCATGGATGAAGAAAGCTCTAGAAGAACTGTGGCTCCAGTCTACCCACGGCCAGTTGCTCATGGCTTCTTGGTTGGGGTATCTGTAATATCAAATAATTATTTTATGTGTAAGTTACTCACATTGGTATTGGTGGCTATTTCTTGCAGCCAAAATAATTTTAGTTAATAAAGAAAAATGTCATGTTTATTGGACCTTGAGCAAATCACTCAAACAGCCGTAGATTTCTCATCTATAAAATGAGAATAGTTTCATCTGCTCTGCCTGCCTCCTGGGACCGTCGTAACAGTTTAATGGAACAACGTACATGAAGTGCTTCAGAAACAGTGAAAATCCATATACACATAAGTGGGGCTATTTGTCCATAGCAAGAAGAGTTTTAAGAGCTTTCTCCAAGTACGAAATAGGCGTTCTTTCTTTCTTTTTAAATTTTAATAGCTTCGTGGTCAATCCCTCTCAAGTTCAGGAAGTCTCCGTAGTTGGAGGCTTACTTTCCTTTTCTTTTGCTAGATGTTTTAGTACTTTGATTACTTCTGACCCTGAAATTACCCAGTACAGCATTGCCCTTTGCCAAACCAAGCCTGATTTTTTTTATTATTATTGCTGTTTGGGGCCATTTTCAGCAGCTCTGCTTGACAGTCTGAATAGAGCAATTGTTCTCAATCACATCACACCTGATGTCCTCTTTGTATAACACATTTCATACCTCCTTACTTTTCGGGAATGGAATTGTATTCGTTTGCTTGGGCAGCCATAACAAAGTATCACAGACTGGGTGGCTTAAACCAGGGGTCCCCAGACCCTGGGCCATGGACTGGTACTTGTCCGTGGCCTGTTAGGAACCAGGCCATGCAGCAGGCGGTAGGCAGTGGGCAAGTGAGCCTTACCACCTGCGCTCTGTCTCCTGTCCAGTCAGCAATGGTGTTATATTCTCATACGAACGCAAAACCTGTTGTGAACTGTGCATGTGAGGGACCTAAGTTGCATGCCTCTTATGAGATTCTAACTAATGCTTGATGATCTGAGATGGAACCATTTCATCCCAAAACCATCCCCCGCCCAACTCCATCCCACAGAAAAATTATCTGCCATGAAACTAGTCCCTGGTGCCAAAAAGGTTGGGGACTGCTGGCTTAAACCACAGAAATATACTGTCTCAAAGTTCTGGAGGCCACAAGTCTTGAGATCAAGGTGTCAGCAAGGTTGGTTCCTTCTGAGGCTGTAAGAGCCTATTCCAGGCCTTTCTCCTTGGCTTGTAGATGGCTGTTTTCTCCCTGTGTCTTTTTATACCATCCTCCTTCTATGTAGGTTTCTATGTCCAAATTTCCCTTTTTCATAAGAGCACCCTTCATCTTGCATTAGGGCCTACCCTAATGATCTCATTGTGACTTGATTGTTTCAGTAAAGATCCAATGTCCAAATAAATATGTTCTAAGGTACTGGGGTTAGAACTTCAGCATATCTTTTTTGGAAGACACAATTCAATCCGGAACAGAATTATAATTCTGTTGTAATTAACCATAGAGAGGTTATAATTAATCATATAACCTCTCACACATATTATTTTTAAATGGTCGACATAATGCCCTGACTTAAAAATAAATGGAAAGTTATCGATAATAAAATAGTATGTATTTCCATAGGTAAATGCTCAGGCAGGAATAAAGTAGAAAATACTTTATTTTTTCTACAAGTTGGTACCTGGGCCAGTATGTCACCTCGCTGAGAAAGAAACAGATAGAAATGCAGCCTGCCCAGGTGAGCTATGTTGACCGCTCAAACACTGTGCAAGGGGCAGTGCTGTCAGTGACATGGTGTCCCAAATGGTGATTGACTCGGGAAACAAAGTACAACCTTCCCTCAATTGACATGGTAGTTGCATTCCTAGAAACTTCAGTATATTTTAAAACCTTCCGAGAAATGCTTTGTGTTTGTATGTTAAACAGAATGGAGATTTTACCTACATGAAGCCCTGGTGAAACACTTGAAAATCAGGCATTATGTAGGTGACTCTTCTCTGCCAGGGATTGTCCCAGGCATTGCAAGATGTGGAGCCTTCTTTGTTCCCACCAAATAAATATCAGTAGGACATCCCCCAGTCATTGTGACAAATGAAGGATTCAAATTGCTAAAATGGTTCTGACCCATTGAGAACCCTGGAAGGAGAGAGGGCTTCAGATAGTCCAAGGTAGCAACTGCTAAGAAAAGGACAGGGGTGAGAGCCAATGTCTTTTCTTAGGGCGTGCCATGCTGAAAATGTCTGCCTTCCAATCAGATACTTGGAACCTCCAGGGTCAAGAAGGACGGCAGAGGACATAGTGACCTAAGCTTTCCTGTCTGTCATGTCATATGCCTGCGTGGGACTTGGAGGTCTCAATTCGCCTTTCTCCTGAGTCAGATGTGCTAAGCCCAGCAAAAGACAATTGCTTATTTCAGAGTGTTTATTCTAGCGATGAAGAAAGACCTAAGCAGGTACATTATAATACAATGTGAGTTAAGTATTGGGTACTGCTGGAGCGAGAAAACAGGGACACTATACCTGGGCTGAGATGTGGAGTATGATAAGAGAATTCTGGTCAAATATCAGGGTGTGACAGAAAAAGTGCCCCAGGGAGCAATGTATTGCTGTAGTGTTGCCTTCCTTCTCAGTGGGGACAGAAGATAATGAGGACATGGACAAGGAACCCCAATTTCACAGATAGGAAGCAGGATGTGGGATGGGGAGCTGGGGTGTCCCCTTGTACCCCATTCTCAATCTTGGTCCCACCTGAACTTCAGTCAATACCTGGAACTGCCAAAGTCTCTCTGCCCAAGTCACATCCCATTCTTCTTGTTTCGTCACTTTTCTTAACTGTCCTCTGAATGTAAACTCTACCCTGAGCAGCAGAGAACAAATATTCAAGTGTGGCAGATCCTGGGGGTTCAGTCTGGCTTGAGCTTTGGAGAAGCTGATCCTCTTGGGAGTCATGGCAGGCTCCCGATTCCATGGACAACCCCTAGATCCCTCTTCCTGGAGCCTGCACCTATAAAGATATGGGTACCACGTGCTGTACCATCTGGAATCTCTTCCATGAAGGCAGAAGGAGCTGCTCTCTCTTAGTCTACCCCTGCCTCCCCTCTGTCCTCTCCTCACTTGCACATGTTCCCAGCTGTGTTCACCATCAGGGATGTTTTCATCCATGTCCAACCTCCTAACAAGGAACTCTGGATTCCAGCTAGAAGATGGGGACAGAGACATGTTTAAATGCACTCCTAATGTCAACAAGAAGAATTAAATTAAACAAAAAAGTTTCTGAGTGTGGTCCAGGGCCTCAAGAACACATCTTTGTACTAGGACTTGGATAAAGACTTTGATGAAGGGAACAAATGGGGAAAATGCAGTCCCTGCTTGCCCTCTGTGAAGCTGAAGGCGGCATAAACACTTCCAGGCATTATTTCTAGCCAGGGAAAGATGCTAACCAGTTGCCCAAACCCAAAGACTGCCAGAAGTAATAAGAAAACTCTTTAAGTATGATTTTCCATCTGTTTAATTTCTTATGCTGAAAAAGAAGAAAAAAAATATAAATAAATGATTCAGAGAAATGTCACATGCAATTACCTCCACCAGGGAAAAATAAACAAGGCTTCACTTCATTAGGAAGGTTCTCATGTGACCTGTGTCTTCTGGTGGGGTGCCTGTCCCTCCCTGCTGGAGGTCTTCAACCTTATGAGCTTCCAAGTTGAGTTGCTCAAGCCCGACTTGGGCTGAAACTTAGCTTCAACAGCCAGGCAGGACCCCTCTCTAAGGGTGTCTATTCCACAGGCACCTCCCTCTCTCTCCTCAATCACATTGCTCAAAGATGAAATCAGGTGAAAGGGTGCATCAGAGTAGCCTGGAGGATGAGAAGTCAATGATGGACCTATTGGTGTTGACTCAGGTGTGTTGGTGCAGGGAGGCAGGGGCTTGCCCTATGGGTGTGCTTACCAGCCCGCCATTTTTTTTTTTTTTAGCATCAATTGTGCAAACCAGCTTTTAGTCCCTCAGTGGCTTCCCTGGGATCATTGAGATCAAATTACAGCATGGTTCCAGTTGGCAAACACTCTGATGGGCCATGCCCTTGGGGTTGATTCTGTCCATCAACATCAGAGCAAAGAAAGCTGATTTGGGCCTTTAACTTAAATCCAGTCTTTAGAGGACAGGGAGTGTTTGCCATCCTTGTAAGCCACAAGCCATCGGTCATTCAACAACTCCCATTAAAAACAGTGTCCTGACCAGGTGTGGTGGTTCACGCCTGTAATCTCAGCACTTTGGGAGGCTGAGGCAGATGGATCACCTGAGGTCAGGAGTTCGAGACCAGCCTGACCAACATGGCAAAACCCCATCTCTACTGAAAATACAAAAAATTAGCGGGTGCCTATAATCCCAGCTGCTTGGGAGGCTGAGGCAGGAGAATCACTTGAACCTGGGAGGCGGAGGTTGCAGTGAGCTGAGATCACGCCACTGTACTACAGCCTCGGTGACAGTTCGAGACCCTGTCTCAGAAAAAAAAAAGTATCCTTTAAAAATTCTCTCTGCAGAGCACTGAGCCCAGGATCTTACAGGCATGGATCTTCAGTGAACATGAAGGTAGTGAGTGTTAAGTGGTGGTTGCTGCCTGTGCTAAGATCTCTGCCCCCATGTCTACTGCAAGTGGATGACCACACTGCTTGTTTTTCAGAAAAAGCCAAGGTCAGGTTCCACTAGCTACTTCAACATTTCTGTTTTATATATCATAGTTTTCTAGATCTTTCCTTCTCTTTTTCTTTTCTTTCTCTTTTATCTCAGAAGAAGGAAAGAGGAGCCTGTGTCTTCATCTCCTTTCAGACAAGACCCTAACCTATGGGTCTCATCTGCTCCTTTCTCATTTGGAATCTTTCTCCAGCGATTCATTTCACTTCTTCAAATTCTCCCTCTCTACTGCCTTCTTCCTCTTTGCCTGCAAGTGTCTTTGGCCTTCCCTTCATACCTCAAACTTGGCTTATCTAAAAATGCAGTAATGTTTTGTCTCACAAAACTAGTCCATCTTTCCAGTGGGAGAAGATTCTCCCAAAACAACTGAGACCAAACTTTGGAGTTATCTTTGATTCATCTGTCTTCCTTGCATGTCTGGCATTCTGCTCTCTTTTCCATGACCACTGACAAAGTTAGCTCAGGTCCCCATTATCTCACATTGGGAATATCAATGATAATAACAATTGTTTATGAAGTGTTTATTCTTGGCCAGGCACTGTGCTAAATACTTTAGACGCATTATCTCACTGTTCATATATTAATCTTAGGAAGTACCTTCTGTTATTATCCACCTTTTGCACATGGGAAAACTGAGGCTTAGTTAAGTAACTTATCCAAGGTCTGTATAGTTGACAGATGGAAGAGCCAGGGTTCACAAGCAGGTCAGCTGACCCACAGCTTGAGCTTTTAACTATTAACACAAGGCTGACCACTGTGGCTGCTTCCAAATTGATCTCATAAACACACAGGTCTTCTGTCCTTCCTCTAGTCTACCTTCTTCCCTCTAATGTACCATTTGGACTACATCTTCCTCGTCTCAAAATTTCTCATTTGCTCTTCATTGCCTGCAGGATCAATTGCAAACACCTTAGCTTGGGTATTCAAGGTTCCAGTTCAAAGAGGAGATTCATATCTATCTTCTTTGAGAAAATTCCTTCTTAGCTCTGGCTACTGAAATCTTCTGTCTCCATCAAAGGCCATTGCAAATGTTATCTCCTCCATGAAACATTTTCTTACCACACTTACTAGAACAATTTTTCTCTTTGCTTAAACTGCCATTGTGCTTAATTTGGGCCACTCACGCGGTTCTTGTGATCTGGACTGATTCATAGTATGATTATTTGCATATGTGTGTTACTTACATTCTTGAGGTCAGGATTATTTCTATTTATTTTTGCAGCCCTAATTACTCTATCAAAACATCTTAAACATAAGAAGTATGTTAATTAAAGTAACTCTGGCTTCTGTAACAGACTCCCAAAATAGTAGTGACTTAACATAATACAAGTTTATTTCTCATTCATGCAAAGTTCAACTGATGACAGAAGGGTGGGAGTAGTGCTCTGCTCCACAGAGTCATTCAGGAGCCCAAACAGATGCAGACTCTGTCCTCTTCAAAATATGGCTTCCAACTTTGCTTTAGGCATTGACAGTAGCTGTAGTAATACAGAGGATGCGGAGGAAGATGGCGTAAGAGGTTTCCTGGCCTGGGTGTAGAAGGGGCACATTCCGTTGCTGGAATTCAGTCTCATGGCCACATAAGGAAGACTAGGAAATGTAGTTCCTGAGTGTTAGGAAGGAGAAGAAATAGATTTGGGAAGTAGCTAACCAGTCCATATTTATGGAATAAATAATTCTTATATTGCTATTTATTTATAAGGAAGGGAGTTGAGTCAGGAATGGTGGTCTCCAAAGCAGGGTAGACATACCTCATGTGCTCAAGATGATCCATTGCTATGAAGAAAGGTGCAATAAAAGATCTTTTTTAAAAAACCTAAAACAACAAGGAAGAACTTCAGCGTGGCTGACATTCAGTATAAGGGATGACACTGCTGCTTGCATTTGGTCCTCGTGTCGCTGGTCTCATGTCTCAACCAATACATGAGTTACCCTGAAGGGAGAATGTGTCCCTGTGTGCAGGGCTGACAGCAGCCTCTGTAATCATTCATTTGCATTCAGAGCCTTTTGAAAAATTGCAAAATCTGTGAGCTTGGGTAAGTGAGTTCATCTTGTTTTTAACAAAACCAACCTCCATGAAGTGGATGAATAGCTTTCAATAAACCTGTAGAGAAACTGCTTGCCACAGACAATACTGATGTACACTCTTTTTTGGTCACATTACGAGGCAGAACAATGTGAATAGAATCTGTTCTGGCAAAAAGTCACACACACACAAGAATTAAAATGACCAAAAAAGAGAAAACCCAAACCTGCTTAAAATATGAATTTACATTTTCTACCATTAACAATGAAACTCAAGCTAAATACATATTGCAACATGTGCTATCAATTAAAGCTTGTGTGAAGTCAACACTGTTTGGAAAACATTGAAAAATATGTTATCTAGAATATGAAAGCAAGCTTTTACAATTCTTTGAGTGTTTAGAGCCATTCATTAATCATTCGCAAACCAGCTCTCTACTGCAATCACAATAAATTTGATGATCACTGTTTGAAGCCTCTACTGAACATAATTTCCTATTTAATAGTAAAAGGTGAAAAGCTATATACTATGAAGGAAATGCTCGTTTGTTTGTTTGTTTTTGAGAAGAAGTCTTGCTCTGTTGCCCAGGCTGGAGTACAGTGGCACCATCTTGGCTCACTTCAACTTCTGCCTCCTGTGTTCAAGCAATTCTCCCCCCTCAGCCTCTTGAGTAGCTGGGATTCAGGCACGTACCACCACACCCGGCTAATTTTTATATTTTTAGTAGAGATGGGTTTTCATGATGTTGGTTGGCCAGGCTGGTCTCGAACTCCTGACCTCAGGTGATCTGCCCACCTCTGCCTCCCAAAGGGCTGGGATTATAGGCATGAGCCACCGCACCCAGCCAACACTTGTTATTTCTGTTGTAGTGGCAACAGCTGCAAACTAATGTGTAGAACATACACTGATGAGTAAACTAAGACATATTCTTGTGTTGGCAAATGCAGCTGGAAGATGCCTTGAAAACATCACTGAAGAGTTGAAGAAATAAATACTAGGAGAAATGAGACAGTGTGGGAGGTTTACTCCATAGCTGGATTGATGTACAGATGTTTCCAACATGTGGAATGTGTTAGAACATCTTATGGAATTTGCTAATTTTACTCAGTAGTGGAACACATCCGGGACTCCTTTCCTTGTGAACCTCTAAAAGAAAGATGGACTGGAGAAGATAGTTTTAATGCAAAGTGACTTCTGTAACAAGAACAATGGTTTATGAGAAAACTATATTAGTGCAACCCTAGACGTGGCGGCCAATTTGACCAGAGCACAAAAGGAATTCCAGTATAACCCTACAGAGATAGGTCCAAAGGTGACTTTCATTTCCTATTCCTTTTCACAGGCAGGCTATCATTACAAAGAAGTTGTCCCTACAGGGGACAAAGTTTTAGAGGATGACAGTGAAGAGGCTAACTTTCAAAACAAAATGAACCAATGAAATAAACACAAAAAACTTTAACATAGACAAGACATTTTAGAGTATTCTGTAACAGAAGGGGAAGTACTGGTAAAGATATTTTGTGTCACTCAGACTTTGCTAGTTATCTATTGTAAAATACTTGAAAGTGTTGACCAACTTAGAGATGAGGTATCTAGTTTGTGTTACTAGAATAGCATTGCACATTCCCAGACGCTGTCTGTGGCATGTGGCTGTCAGTGAGGTGGCGGATATTTTTGAAGTAATAAATAGACATGATCTATAAAGGTAAATGGGCTATTTTAACTTGGAGTAAGAAAGTTATTGATTTTCAAGAGTAAGTCACCTTATGAAGAGAGCATTTTGAAAACAAAATGCTTACAAATCTCTCTGCTACTTTGCTCTATTGTTGTTGAAAATGATGTGTTACTATAAAAATTCATCATCTGCTCATTTTTCAAATGGGAAACAACTTTTAGTCTGCTCAGAAAGCTTCCAGAGGGAAAATTTTAGAGAGTTTTTAATGTATTTGTTAAAAACATTAAAATGTCACTGTCCTTAGACTAGATTGCAAGAAAATTTCACTGAATCAGGGAAAAAGAAACTGACTAGTCCAGTTTAAAGAAAACTTTTATGGTGGTTAGTATAAAGGCTTGGATAGTGAGCATTCTGACCCAGTGAGCACATACAGATATGCACCTGGATCTCTTGTATTTGGGCATAACTTTTTTAGCTAGGACATCAGTAAAACCATGTCTCTAAAACCAGCATTTTATTGTTTCACAAATAGTAAAACTAAGACTTGCAAAAATAATGAAGTATATTCAATCATTTTGCTCCCATTAAATATTTTTTTAAAAGTCTCCTTTAATGATCAGTGTGTATTCTATGGGAGATGAGCGATGATGCTTTATTTAGTTTATAAAACTCCTTCAAACACGTGACCACATGTCTTCGTGACATCTCCACACCAGGTGACAGTAGAGTCATGAACAGTAATGAAGTTTCTGAGAAATTTGAGGAATTTAATAGTTAGGCTTCAAACTAGGGACAAGAAGTTTTCATTTGAAAAGTCATCAAAGAAAACAACAGAGTGAAGAGACAACCCATACAGTGGGAGAAGATATTTGCAAACCCTACATTTGATAAAGGATGAATATCCAAAATATGTAAGAAACCCAAACAACTCAATAGCAAGAAAAACAATTAGCCTAATTTTTAAAATGGGCAAAAGATCTGGACAGACATTTCTCATAAAAAGACACGCTAATGGCTAAGAGGTTCATGAAAAAAATGCTTAACATCACTAATTATTGGGAAAATGCAAATTAAACCACAATGAGACATCACCTTACACCTATTAGAATGGCTATTATCAAAAAGATGAAAAATAAGTGTTGACAAGGATGTGGAGAAGAGAGAACCGTTGTAGACTGTCAGTGGGCAAGTCAATTAGTACAGCCATATGAAAAACGGTATGGAGGTTGCTCAAAATATTAAAAATAGAACTACCCTATGATCCAGCAATCCCACTTCTGGGTATACATCAGTTTGTCAGAGAGATATCTGCACTCCCATGTTTATTATTCACAATGACCAAGAAATGAAATCAATGTAAGTGTCCATCAGTGAATGAAAGGATAAAGAAAATGCGGCATATATATATACAATACAATATGATTCAGCCTTTAAAAAGAAGGAAATTCTTTTATTTGCAACAGTATGGATAAACTTGGAGGACATTATGCTAAGTGAAATAAGCCAGGCACAGAAAGGCAAATACCAAAGGATCTCACCCATATGTGGAATCTAAAAAAGTCAAACACGCAGAAGTAGGGAGTAAAATGGTGGTTACCAGAGGCTGGGGCAATGGATGGCCAAGGGGAATGGGGAGATGTTGGTCAAGGGGTACAAAGTTTCTGTTAGATAGACGGAATAAGTGTTTGAGATTATTACACAGCAGGGAAGCTATCGTCAATGATAGCATATTGTATATTTCAAAATAACTAAGAGTCTGTTTCAAATGTTTCACCACAAAAAATGAAAAGTAAGTGAGATGATAGAGGTACTAATTAGCTTGATTTAATCATTCCACATTGTGCACATATATCAAAACATCACATTGCACCCAACAAATGTATACAGTTATGATTTGTTAATTGAAAGCAATATTAATTTTAAAAAGCTATCCACTGACTTACCCATGCTAAATTAAAATCTGAATATGCTTAGATTGATAGGTAAGGTTAAGAAGAAATACCCAGTAATGTCTCCTGCAGTGATTCAACACTTATTGTTTTTCTACCATGCGGCAGACATCGTTGTACAAAGGTACCTGAGATAATGCCTTGGCCTCACAGAACCTACAGCCCAGATTAAACCAATGCCTGAACATGACAAAGTCACACCAAAATGCTGACTACAAATATTTCCTCCTCCTCTTCGGTTTTTAAAAATTTTTTTGGTTATTAAAGTTCTTTTGGAAAGTGGCTTAATTCTATCTCTCCTCCAAATTCCTGTCATTGTGCTTCTGGTGTCCCTGACAGGAACCAGAGAACCCTGTCATTCCAGAATCATGACACTTTCCTCTAACTAAAGTTCTTCTAATGTTCATCTGTCTTTAGCCCAAATCTTCTTAAAATCTAAAGCTTTGTATCTCCTGACTCTTTTCATTTTCCTTACAATTTCTTGTTCAATGCTCGTCTCGAAGCTGCTGACAGCTTTCGCTTACCTTCCTCTGGTAGGAAAGCAGAGTGGCAGGCTGGATTGACGTATGAAAGGCCCTGGAAATAAACAACTATGATTTATGAGCGTTTATTGTGTTCTAAGTATGAGGCTGAGCACTTTACATATTTAAATTTAATTTCCCTGTGGCTTTACCAAATGACTCAGTCCCCAGGAAGACATCCACATTCAAGGATGAGGGCGGGACCAGCGCCCGCATCCGCACAACTGTGAGCAGGTGACAATGCAGATCTCTGAGTGGGCTTACAGCGTTTCTTCTCCCAACTCGTGTCTTCTGCTGTCATTTCATGCCTCTCCCTTGGAGAACAGACTTTGTATACCACACATGATTAGTCATTGTCAAATAAGCTAAAAGACTTAAAAAAATTAGCATTCAAAAGTATTTAGTGGAAAAAGTAATAAATAAACCCAAGGCTTATTATTCCTTAACTATGGATAAAAACTCAAAGACTTCCAAACACTACATGGTCATAGGATGGCTTTTCCACAAAAAGAGAAGGGACGGAGGGTGACAGGCATAGGAATGGTTGCCTGTTTCGCCTCCCCATGCTCTTCTAAGCCAGCCTCAGTTGGGCCTTAGGATCATCCAGAGACCCTCCCCAGATGAATTCAGTCAAAATCTCGGGGCCCAGGGCCAAGGCACCATGATTTTTTTAAACGCTCCCCTGGATTATTCCAGTGCCCAGCCAGGGTGACAGAAGGGAACTTTGTCAGTTTGTATTCCACCTTTCAGGAAATTAACTTCTGGAAGTGAATTCCCAGTCCCTAGGGGTCATATCTCCACAATGTCCCGTTACCTGGCCTAACCCACTGAAACAGACTCCCCATTGTAAACCCGTGCACCTGTCCTCTTTCCCATGAGGGCTTTGTCAGACACAAAGAGGATGTAGCAGTGATGGAGAGATGGGCTGAGGGGACATCAGGTCCATAGTCATGGGGCCTTTGGACTTCTTTAAGCCCCAGAGAGAATGGACTTTTGGTGGAGCTGCCAAGGTGAGAACCTAGTCTCCCAGGGACAGGTCACAGGTCACCTGGCAGCTACCCCCTACCTGCTGTAACTAGTGATCCAGTCCCAGCTGCTGCCTGACCAGCTCTCTCTCCTCACCCTGCTCCCAATGCGAGGCGTTTTGCTTACCCCGACCCAGTGAGTGATCATCCTACATGACCCCTCCTCCCCTTACTGCCATCCTGAACTCTGCCTTAGGCTAAAATTCTGATTCAGATCAGCTTTCTGTGCTCAGGCTCCCTGGCCTCCTGGTGTGGAGTCCCCCAAGCAGAGATCCATGGCTTCCCCGACCCTGGGGGTCTGTCTGTCTTCTAGTTCTGGTGTTTTCCAGTCCCCTCATTCCCCGCTCCTGCCCAAGGTTTGCTCATGACATTTTTCACAATTGTCTGTCTCATCCAAGGTTTCCACAAGGAACCAGATCTGGTCCTCACAAGTATGTGGTGAGCTTTAAACAAACACTCACAGTGCCATGATGGTCGCCAGCTATAGCTCCCAGGGAATGGGTGAAAATTCAGAGCAGAAAAGAATGTGGTTTCCGGCATCAGTCTTGTAAGTGCATAAGTATCCTCTTGAGTGGTGAATGAACCCCATCTGTTTGTTTTACTTCTCCCTCAACTCAACTTGAAGACTTCCTGTCTATAAACCATGAAGATGCAAATTGCTGTGGCCATTTTGTGGGCTTTTTTATTATAGTGACCACTCGTTTTTATGGTGGTTCATCCTCATGCTATTTTAAAATTTTAGGTGAAGAATTTAAACTCCCAGCATCCCTTTTACACCAGCAGAATTTTACTGAGCTTGGAAGGGCAACTGATCTGGACACTTGTAGACACTAGAGGGAACCAGCCTTGGGCACACCTTGCCATCCACTGTGGCATGCACTTGGGGTCAGCAGCTAGAGGCTGCAGGAAGCTTGTGGAGAGAAATTTCCCCGGGGGTCCTGGCCTGTGGAACATACTTTAGATTCTCGCAACTCAAAGTGTAATCCAAGGACCAGCAGCATCACCTTCACCTGGGAACTTGCTAGATATGCATTTTTTTTTTTTAAGAACGAGAGAAAGGAAGAAAAAGAATAAATAATAAAAAAAAAAAAAGAATAAAGGAAAGGAAGAAAGAGGAAGAGGAAGAGGGAGAGAGAACAGGGGTGTTGCTTTATTGCCCGGGCTAGAATGCAGTCTAAAACTGGGTATGCCTGTAATTGTGTTTAATAATAGAGACATAAAAAAAAAATGAGGGAAGAAAATAATTAACAAGCAGCCAACCAATATTTCATTTAAACCTGTAAATACGTGTGATGTAGTACTGATAAGAGTGTATATTTTGTGTATTTAAAGTGGAGAGTTCTATGAATGTTAATTAAGTCTACTTGTTCCAGATCTGAGTTCAAGTCCTGGATATCAATGTTAACATTCTGTCTCATTGATCTATCTAATATTGATGTTGAAGTCTCCCGCTATTATTGTGTGGGGGTCCAAGTCTCTTTGTAAGTCTTATATATCTGGGTATTTCTGTATTGGGTGCATATATGTTTAGGATCTTTAGCTCTTCTTGTTACATTGATCCTTTTATCTTTATGTAATATCTTTCTTTGCTTCTGTTGATCTTTGTTGCTTTGAAATCTATTTTATCAGCAAAAATTGCAACTCCTGCTTTCTATTTATTTATTTTAGCTCTCCATTTGGTTGGTAAATTTTTCACCATCCCCTTGTTTTGAGTCTTTATGTATCCTTGCATGTGAAATGGATCTGGATGTAGCATACCAATGGGTCTTGGCTTTTTTTGCCTGTCTGTGTCTTTGGATTGGGGGATTTAGTCAATTTAAATTTAGAATTAATAACAATATATGTGTGTTTGATACTGTCATTTAATGTTAGCTGGCTGTTTTGCTCATTAGTTGATGCAATTTCTTAAATATGTTGATGTTCTTTATTTTTTGGTATTTTTTAGAAAGGCTGATACTGGTTGTTCCTTTCTATTTGTAGTGGTTCTTTCAGAAGCTCTTGTAAAGCAGGCCTGGTGGTGATGAAATCTCTGAGTGCTACATATGCAGAATCTCAGGCCCCACCAGACCTACTGAACCAGAATTGGGAGAGTAACAACATCCTGAGGTTACTCAGGTCTACGTTTCCAGTTTGAGAAGCAGCAGTGTTTTCAGCCCCTTCTTTCTCTTTCCCTGAGGGTTACTATTCTCTGTCAAGGAAGTACTTGATCCAATAGCTAAAAGCCAAGAAGACAATGATGACTGGGTGTCACCTGGTTCTCAGGCTGCCTGTCAGGAGGGCTATGACCCTGTAATGAGGGTGGGTGGGGTCAGGGCAGGCCTTTGTAGATGTTGTGCCCCCAAGAGATGTGTCCTTCTGCAGAGGTCAATGTCATCAGTGGTGAATAGACAGGAGGATGTCTGCCTTCCCTGCTAGCCCTCCACATCCGTGAGAACTTCAGCATAAACACTCTGCACCCTACTGCCCCCATACCATGCATCTACACTGTGGTTTGGGCTGAGGTTTATCTAACGCATCAAATCATAGCTCTTTTTTTTTTTGAGACAGGGTCCTATTCTGTTGCCCAGGCTGGAGTGCAGTTGCATGATCACAGCTCACTATAGCCTCAACCTCCCTGGATCAAGCCATCCTCCTGCCTCAATCTCCCAAGTAGCTGGGACTACAGGCACTCACCACCATTCCTGGCTAATTTTTTTTTGTCTTTTTAGTAGAGATGGAGTTTCATGCCATTGCCTAGGCTGGTCTTGAACTCCCGGGCTCAAGCGACCCTCCCACCTTGGCCTCCCAAAGTGCTAGGATTATAGGCATGAGTCACTGCCCCTAGCTAAATCTTAGCTCTCTCAGTTCCTTTATCCCTTGCTCGTGCAGGTGGGCATTACCAAAACCCTACATTGTCTGACAACTGTTTACAATAAAATGGATTGTTCATGAAGCATGCTTCCCTATCTGTTCAGGTGGCTTCACATTTAGTTATTTTACTGCCCAGTAGCTCCTCTTCCAGGAGGGAGATGAGGGAGATGAAAGGATGGTAAGACGTACCTTTGACTTATTTAGGTGGTTCCAAGAACTCAGCAAAATGGTCCTCCCCACCTTCAGATTATTCTCATTTAGTCTGCATCATCAAAAATAGCATACGCAACACAAACTTTTGGGAATTTGTCAGGCTTTCTTCATGTTTGTTTTACCAATGATGAAATAAGGAAGGCAGCCACCTGTAATGCAGTGGTTCTTTCCTGAATGAAGACAGGACTCCCTGGGGAAGCTTTTTAATATACCGATGTCCAGGCCCCCTTCCAGCCCTCTCAGGTGGGAGTCTTTGGAGGTAAGGCCAGGCAATGGTATTATTGTCAGTGCTTCCCAGGTGATTCTAATGCAGAACTCTTAAAATTATTAGAAGGTTGAGAACCTCTGGTAAACTAGTCAAGAGCATTAGTTCCCAAACTTCCATGCACATCAGACTCTTTCCAGAAGCATGTGGGGTTCAATAAGCTATTTATTTATTTTGAGACAGAGTCTGGCTCTGTCACACAGGCTGGAGTGCAGTGGCATGATCAAGCTCACTACACCCTCAACCTCCTGGGCTCAAGCCATCCTCCTGCCTCAGTCTCTCGAGTAGCTGGGACTACAGGTGCCCGCCACCACTCCTGGCTAATTTTTTTGGTATTTTTAGTGGAGATGGGGTTTCACTCCTTTGCCCAGGCTGGTCTCGAACTCCTGAGCCTTGGCATCCCAAAGTGCTAGGGTTATATGTGTTAGTCACTGTGCCTGGCCTTGACCTCCTGGACTCAAGCAATCCTCCCACCTCAGCCTCCCTCGTAATGGGAACTACAGGCGCGTGCCACCGTGCCTGGTTAATTTTTGTATTTTTTTTGTAGAGATGGAGTCTTGCCATGTTGCCCAGGCTGATCTCCAACTCCTGGGCTCAAGTGGTCCACCTGCCTCGGCCTCCCAAAGTGCTGGGATTAAGAAGTTGCATCTTTAACAAGTTTCCAGGTGCTGCTGATGCTGCTGGTCGTTATTCTGGGACCAGCTTTGAGAATCATTGGTCAAGAGACTTAAAATTCTCACTCTGCTACTAAGTGGCCATATGATTTGAATAATCAGCATCTTCTTTTTGATATTCTACAATCGGAATAGGCAAACATTTTCAGTAAAAGGCCATATAATAAATATTTTTGACTTTGCAGGTCAAACAGTCTCTGTTGCAACTTCTTAACTGCCGTTGTGGTATGAAAGCAGCTATAAACAACACCTAAACAAACAGCATCACTGTGTTTCCATAAAACTTCATCGAGGTGGCGGGATCTGCTGACCCCTGTTCTACAGTCTCATGAGTGATGTATCTAGGTGAGGATTTCTTTGTACTTACCTAATTGGTGCTCTTTGGGCTTTCTGAATCTGAGGGTTGATATCTTTCATCAATTCTGTAAAATTCACAGTTACTATCTTTTTAAATATTGTCTTTTCCATATTGTTTCTATTACCAATTCATGAAGCTCAGATCTGGTAACATGTTAGACCGTCTCACTTTATGCTCCATGCCTCTTAGCTGCTTTTATATTTTCTACCTCTGTCTCTGTGACACATTCACATCTAGTTTTCATATCTAGGAGTACTAGTTGGCTCCTTATCAAGTCTGCATATTTGGATAGTCTCTTATATCTTCATCATTTATTCAATCACCTCATTTATCTTCTGAAACATTTTCCTATGATTTTATTTCATATTTTATTCATATTTCAAATCAATATGAAATATTAAACATTTATATTGATTTTTCCAATATCTGTGATCTTCAAAGGTCTGATTCTATAGTTCATGATTTCTGTGAAGTTTCATTCATGATGGCTTATTGCATTCATGATGGCTTGTTGCTACATGAGTTTAGTGAATTTTGATCCTGACCTCGAATTCCTTGGAAATTTATCTGTGATAATTTTTTAAGGCCTAGTGTCAGTAAGGCAGTGCATTTGTTTCTTGTGGATGCCTGGGGATGCTCCTTTATATAAGTTGGCTTTAGGGCTTCCCAAGGAGTGTGAATTTTGGTTTGCTATTAGAAGTTGTCAGGTGACACGTTTCTTTCCTGCTACTTCCCAAGGTGGAGACAGGCAAGTTCTTTTCTTGACAGGCAAGGAGGGCAGGTACTTGGTCTCAGGATACTGCTCTTCAGTGGTCTTAGCTCTATGTGAGGGATCTCCCAGCCATCTCCTCAATCCCTGGTGCCTGCATGATCCATTGAAACCTGGGCCAGGCCGGTAAGATATGGCCCATGACCTACCTGGTGACCAATGCTTCCAGCATTAGCTCTTCTCTCTAGATTAATGCTTTCTCAAAGCTTCTGACCTCTAGGCATGACTCGTTCTGATGCCAGTTCAGCTGTGCTTTAAACAAATATTTTCTTTAAATATCTATAGTATTTTGAGTGGCCTCTTTGGGATTGGTGGCATGGTATTAGCAGGGACATCAGTAGGTAACCAACCACTTCCAATTTCTGCTTCCTCTTCTCTGAATGGAGAAACCAACAGAACCAGAAATGTTTCTCCAATACGTTTTTGAAAAAAAAAAAGAATGAATCAGTGTTTCTTACACTGTGCTCAGTATTCTTATTGTTTATTGTCACTATGCAATGTGGAGGATGTTTCTTAGATTAGACTAGGTTAGTAATATGAACAAACTTCATAAGATCTTTCTAAAAAGGTACTGTATGGAATTTGTGGACCTAAAATTAGAAATTTCGAATTTCCCTGTGTGATTCAGAAGCCTTCATTTGGCTGAGGCACTGATATGAACTAATGACACCGTGAAGCTCATACTGGGGACAAATCACTTACCACCCTCCATCCTCATCCCAGTACAGTGTGTTGATCTCCTCTCCTTGACCACTAAAAGTCTTCTGAAATTATAAAACTTATGATTTTCATGTGTGTGAAAAGCAGTTCTCAAGCAAGAGCTAAATGTTTTGTGCGAGTTGAGGAGGCAGCTAGATTGTGGTGTACAAGATGCTCAGGAAGCACGGAACTCCCAACGGGAATGTGATTCAGGAAGGCGCCAGGAGCCTGGACAAATTTTCCACATTCTTGAGTTGGGGAATTCTGGAAGAATCAAGAGTGCTATCCCATGAGGATTTCAAGCGCCTACTATTACTACTATTATTGCATATTAATAAATAGCTTTGTGAAAAATAAAGTGAGGCAGAAATGTCAAATTGAAAAAGAATCTGCACAGTTTGGCAGTTTCTTACAAAACTAAACATAGTCTTGTTGTACAATCCAGCAATTGTGCTCCTTGGTATTTACCAAGAGGGACTGAAAACTTCTGTCCACACAGAAATCTGCAAACAGATGTTTATAGCAGTTTTATTCATCATGGCCAAAACCTGGAAGCAACCAAAATGTCCTGCAATAGGTGAATAGATAAATAAACTGTGGTGCATCCAGACAATGGAATATTATTGGGGGATAAAAAGCAATAAGCTATCAAGTCATGAAAAGACATGGAGGAATCTTAAATGTATATTGCTAAGTGAAAGAAGCCAATATGAAAAGCCTACATACTGTATGATTCCAACTACATGACATTCTGGAAAAGGTAGAAGTATGGAGCCTGTAAAAAGACCAGTGGTTGCCAGGGGTTAGCAGGGAGGTAGGAATAGGTGGAGCACAGAGGATTTTCAGGGCAGTGAAACTGTTCTGTATGAAGTTATAAGGTGGATCCATGTCATTATGCATTTGTCCAAACCCGTAGAATGTACACCATCAAGAGTGAACCCTGATGTAAACTATGGACTTTGGGTGATAGTGATGTGTCATTGATTGTAGCAAATAGAGTCATCTCTATTTGGTAGAGATATTGACATTGGTGCGGGGACAAGGGGTGTATGGGAATTCTTAAACTTGCCACTCAATTTTGCTGTGAACCTGGAACTGCTCTAAAAAATAAAGTTTATTAATTTTAAATAAAGGATTTTGCAGAAAGGAATGAGATGGCACCTTGGCTGTCTCTCTGGAGTAGCTATTAACTTGCTGAGAAAAGCAATGAATTTCAGGTCACATGCAATGCATAGGCCAGGTTCCTGCCCCTCTGTGTGTCCCAGCCTGGCTGGAGAAGAGAACCTTAGGCCCCAGGATGGAGGCAGGAGCAATGGCTTCTTGGGGCTTAGAGAGTGCGGAATGGAAGGAGGACCTACTCCTGAAAGCCAGGGCATGCCCACTGCAGAGGGGCCAGAGGGGAAAAAGAAAGACATCCATGCCTTTGCCATTTCCTGCCTCCCCATGCACTGCAGGAGTAGTTTACTGGAAAGGCTGGTGTTGGACCAAGACCTGCACCTCTGGGAGTCAACAAAGAGAGCCCAGAGAGGCTGGAAGGGCAGCTGGAAGATCCCATCTCTGGACTGTTTGCAAAAGAAGGACCTACTCATAGACACATGCTAGCATACACATGAGAAAACATGCAGATTTAAACAGGTGGACAGGCATACAGTGACACACACATAGCCGGCACACACATGCACAGTCAAATGTGCATATGCATTCAGAGTTCACATCTGTTACAGAAACACACACAGATGATCAAGGCAGCTTGCCATTCTGGAAGTGCAACATAAGCAGTAGCTGCCGATAAACATGGCCTCTTGATAGCCTGGGGAGCGAATTGTTCTAACACGTGTCCCCTGGGAATGTAACAGCCTTCCAGAACAGTTAGCCCTCCCTTCTCCATCACTCAGCTGCACTTGGTGGAGCTCAGGCTGTGTCTGAAGCTCCCAGGATGGTTTCTGGCAAATGCACAGGTGTGTTCATCTCAGTCTGCCTGCAGGCGGCTTTCCCACCTGCGTGTCTTCAATGCTCTAGGTAGGTTGTCATTTAGTGCTGTCAGTTCATGATACTCACTTTATCCATGTGACACTGGAGGTCTTTGGTGGTGGGAACTTGCTGCCCATGCTGCCCGAAGGAGTCAACAATAGAAGCAGTGAAGGAACTGAATCTTGCTGGGCCACAGGAGCCTTTGTTTCCCTATGTCCCCCAAGGCGTCGCCCTTCCAACTGGGGGCCTGTCTCTCAGTTGTTGCATAAGCTGTGGGAGAGAAATTGGGGTAGGAGGCATTTTCGGTAGTTTGGGACACATCTGCCTTGGGGCAGCACTAAGTGGAAACAGGCCATTTGCACATTGGCAGATGGAATCCAACCGAATGTGGAAAAAAGCTCCTCCACAGAGGGCTCAAACCAAACAGAACATTAACCAAAACAACACCTTTTAAGTTTAACAAGGACTTAGAAACTAATTTGAAAAACTTCTGGTACTAATAGACAGCTTTTTAAAAACGAATTTAAAAGCTCTTCTGCTGAGTTAAAAAGCAAGAAGGCTTTCAATGATTTCATTCTTTTCAAATTCTCTGCTTTTGAACATAATAGGATTATTTGCTTTTAAAATTATTTCACTGAACTGTTTTGCAACTGCAGTAGACAGAATAATGGCCCCCAAAGAACTCCATGTTTGAATCCTTGGAACCTGTGAGTGTGCTACCTTACATGGCCAGAGGGACTTTGCAGATGTGATGTAGAATCTTGAGATGGGTGATGATGCAGTATTAACTAGGGAACCCCAGTGTAATCACAGAGATCCTTAAAAGATGGAAGAAGGAGAGTCAGAGAAGGGGATGAGACCCTGGAAGTAGAGGTCAGAGGGATGCACTCTTTTATTATTATTATTATTTTGAGTTGGAGACTTGCTCTGTCACCCAGGCTGGAATGCAGTGGCATTATCTCAACTCACTGCAACCTCTGCCTCCCGTGTTCAAGTGATTCTCTTGTCTCACCCTCCCGAGTAGTTGGGACTAGAGGCACCTGTCACCACAGCAAGATAATGTTTGTGTTCTTGGTAAAGACAGGGTTTCACCATGTTGGCCAGGATGGTCTCGATCTCTTGGCCTTGTGATCTGCCTGCCTTGGCCTCCTGAAGTGCTAGGATTATAGGCGTGAGCCACCGCGCCTGGCCAATTTTTTTTTTTTTTTTTTTTTTGTATTTTAGTAGAGACAGGGTTTCACCATGTTGACCAGGATGGTCTCAATCTCCTGACCTTGTGATCCACCGGCCTCAGCCTCCCAAAGTGCTGGGATTATAGGCGTGAGCCACTGTGCCCGGACCAATGCACTTTTAAGACATGAGAAGAGGCCATAAGCCAAGGATTCCACTTATCCTAGATGGTCTATAAAAGGCAAATAAATGGATTCTCTTCTGGAGCCTCTAAAAGGAAGACAGCCCTGTGAATACCTTGATTTCAAGGCCAGGCATGGTGGCTATAATCCCAGCACTTTGGGAGGCTGAGGTGGGCAGATTTAAGGTCAGGAGTTCGAGACCAGCCTGGGCAACATGGCAAAATTCCATCTCTGCTGAAAATACACAAGTTAGCTTGGCATGGTGGCAGGTGCCTATAATCCCAGCTACAGGGAAGGTTGAAACAGGAGAATCACTTGAACCTGGGAGGCAGAGGTTGCAGTGAGCCAAGGTTGCACTTCTGTACTCCAGCCTGGGTGACCAGAGTGAGACTCTGTCTCCAAACAAAACAAAACACCTTGATTTCAGGATTTCTGACCTCCAGAACTGTAAGATAATACATTTGTGTTGTTTTAAGTTTTAAAGTCACATTTGTGGCAATTTTTTACAATGACAGTAGGAAGTTAATACAGCCTATTGGGTATGGGTCAGATCCTGACTGCTAACTTGAAAAAAAGACCAGCTTATTGAGAAATAAATGAACTGTTTCATTGGACCTCATATAGTTTCCTTGGCTGCCTTTCTGTGTTCAGGTGAGCTTGTAGTATGAATTTCTCCCATATTCCTCCCTATGCTAAATGGAACATTCATGCTGGGAGGTTTAAATATAACTAACTGTATCTGACTCCAAGCATTTTGTCTATCTTTGTTGGGGATTATCTTATTGTATTAGGTCACTCAGGCTGCCCTAACAAAATATTGCAGACTAGACAGCTACAATAACAGGCATTTATTCTCTCACAGTTCTGGAAGCTGGAAGTCCAAGATCAAGGTATTGGCTGGGTTGGTTTCTCCTGAGGCCTCTCTCCTTGGCTGGCAGGTGGCCACCTTCTTGCTGTGTCTTCACATGGTCCTTCCTCTGTACATACAAATCCCTGTTGTTTGTATGTCCAAATTTCCTCTTCTTATAAGGAAACCAGTCGGAATGGATTAGGGACCACCCTAATGGGCTCATTTTAACCTAGTTACCTTTTTAAAGACCCCATCTTTCATTAAATTCTGAGGTGCTGTGGTTTAGGGCTTTAATATATGAATTTTAGGGGACATGTTTCAGCCTGTAACACCTCTGTTTAGTCCAGCTGAGAGAAGTCTGTACCAGCCAGGAAGAGAGGACTGTACTACTTAAGTGGCATGCCAGGACTATTGTCTATTGTCCATGTTTACACTCAATTTTACTGAAATATGCAGCAATTGGAACTATATCACTTAGTCACCTTCTGACCTTCTGGCCCAGAGGAAGTATATTCCAAAGACTGTTAAACTAAGATAAGAAAAGGCCAGCTCTGGAGTGGCAGAAACTTTCTCATAAAAATCTTACAGGGTTGGGGGGATGGGACTGGGGGAGAAGGGGCAGCATAAATGCAACTGGATCCCTACCTCATACCATACACCTTACACATAGGAAAATACTACGCTATACCTCACATGGGTAGGCCAAAAGGTAAAAAACATACTTCAAAAATGAATAAAGAAAATAAAGGACAATATCTACACAATCTTAAAATAGAGAAAACTTTTATTTTAAAAAAAGAGCACACAAAGCCCAAAGAATAAAGAAAAAGAGATAAATTCAACCACTTCAAACTTTAAAATTCTATGCAGAAGTGGAAAAATAATTTCTGTTGGCAAAAGTTTAAAAAAGATGCTTGGAGCCACATTAAATAGACTAGGAATTTGTATATAAAACACATAATAAGAAAAATAAAAGTAGAAAAAAATAAATTACATGCCAGAAGAGTAAATGTGAACAGTCAATAAAAAACAAAAAGATGCTCAGGGTCAGGAAAGGGAAAGAGGAAGAACAGAGAGAGGCCACATCCCACCCGTGTATTGGCAAAATCAAGTTGTCAAATGATCTCAACTGTTGTCAAGTTTCTAGGGGAAATGGTACTCCCACAAATTGATGCTGGAAATGTAAATTGGTAGAGGCATATTGGAGAGAAATTTGGCAGCATCTAGGAAAATGGAAAATATGCCTACCCTATGTCCTGGGAATTATGCTTTGGGATACACACCGAACAAGCTTCTGTATATTTCCATGAGGATCCTATACACAATGGTGTCTGTGGCAGCATTTTTTATAATAGCAGGGGAAAAAATGATGACAACATCCCTTGATATAGAAGGGAATAAATAACACATAGCATTTTCCTTTGATGAAATACCATATAACAATTGACAATAAATATGAAGTTTAACCAGCCTGAACAGATTTTAAAAACAAAGTAGAGTATAAAAATGCAAATTGATGGGATATTTACAGACAATGTATGTGTATATTTTTAAAAACAAAATCATACAATTTGTGTTTTAATGAATGCATATGTATCTATAAAAAAGTTATTTTAAGGAATGCAATGGATATATGATCATCTTAATTTCTGGGGAGATGTGGAGAAGAGAGGGTGTTGAGGTTGGTGGTTTAGGCGACATGAGCTAATATCTCTCCTTGCCTTACTCCTCCTCTTCCCTTCCCTCCTCTTCCCTCCTTTCTTCCATTCCTTCTTTCCTTTCTTCCTTTTTTCTTCCTAAAAATTGACAAGAAGCAGATATGGCAAAAAGTTAGCACTTGTTAATTCTAAATTGTGGGAATATGGAAGTTATTTTTAAAATTTTATGGTAACTCCTAAATTTCAGAAAGCAGAAACCAAACCAAACAAAAAGCCTAGTATTTATAAAAATGAAATCATAAACTATAAAACTCTACCCGGGACATGATTCGTACTCCAAATTTCACCATCATGCAATATATCTTTGTAACAAATCTGTGCATGTACCCACCGAGTCTAAAAAAAAAAAAAAAACTCTACTGAAGGAAGTAAAGGAAGCCTTGAACAAGTGAAGGAAAAGATTATTTTGCATCCGCTGTCTTCCAGAGAGCCAGACACTTCCTGGCATCATAAACTGACTCCTCAATGTTGAGAGTCCTCACTGGCTTCTGAGTTAGAGAGAACCATATTGGCTATTGTGTGTTGAACTCTCTTTTCACTTCCCGCATGAATGCCTCCACCCTTTTGAAGTACTGTTACAGGTGTCTTTTTTCCAGGGCCGGTAACTGGCCCCACTGTCCTGAAGCAGGGAGTTCCATTTTTAGGCAGCTTAACCGATTAAGGAAAAATTCTTCCTTATTTTTTAGAAGAAATCTATTCCCGTAGACTCCACCCCTTGGTTCTAATTTTTGAGTGACAGGAATCAAGTTCAGTGCTCCTTTAACAGCAATGTCCAAAATGTAAAGACGGCTTAGGAGGCTGAGTTTTGATCCTGCATTTATAAGCTTTTAGAGCTAAAAACGTAGAGGACGTTTTACCCAACTGCAAACTCATGAACCTCATATGGAGAAATCACCCTAACATATCTAAACAGCTGTGAAATTCAACTTTTAAACTTCTCTTTGGTAATATGGAAGAAACTAACCTGAGAGCAGAGAAAGACAACCTCACTTCAGGTAGTGGATTTTTCTCTGGGTTTGGAGGTGGCGGTATGTTCCGTGGGAGGGAGGAGTGCATAATTGATGTGCCATCCTTATCAGACTCTAAAGGGAAAGATATGAAGGGGAACTGGATGCCTGGTTAGAAACTGATACCTCAACAGACATAAGAGGGAGCTACATGAGCTCCTTATTAATGACATTACATATTTTATAAGGGAGTAGCAATGGCTTACCAATTTCAATGCTAAGGTGAGTTTAAAAAGTTTGACTTAGATGTAGGCTCTGGTGACAGACACATTCCCCACTGGGTTGCTGTTTATAGGCTGGTTTCCTTTCCACCTGCTTGAGAAGTGACCGATGAAGGAAAAAGGCTATAGACTATTCACACTCCGTCCAGAGAAGTGATTGGTTGATGGTGTGTTTGAGCTACACGAGGTGTTGTGTATCACTGTGGGAAAGAGGAAAGGAGGAGAAAGGAAACTGAAGCTCACGTTCTCCCATTAGTAGTGAAACAGGGATCGAAACTCAGCCTCCTGGGCTCAAATGTTCTTTGTTTTGTTTAAACCTCACTACTTTCATAGAGACTGTAGAGGTATCAATAGCAAAAACTAAAAATATTTAATGACAGATACCAACCAGTCAAAATGGACTCCAGTTGCTTTATGGGCGTACGTTGGTGAGGTACCCGTCCCACCCGTAACCGTCATCAACCAGAGTCCAAAGGATGCTTTCAAAGGTGAAACAGAAGGACCATTGCTCAAGCAAAGCTAATTATATTGTCCTTGTCTTCTCTGATGAAATGGCTTTGTTTCCACCCAGGCACCATGGCTCATTCCTGAAATCCCAGCCCTTTGGGAGAGGCCAAGGTGGGAGGATCACATGAGCTTGGGAGTTCAAAACCATTCTGGGCAACATGGCAAAACCCTGTCTCTACAAAAAATACAAAAATTAGTCAGGCGTCGTAGCGAGCACCTATAGTCCCAGCTACTCAGGAGGCTAAAGTGAGATAATTGCTTGAGCCTGGGAAGTGGAGGCTGCAGTGAGCTGTGATTGTGCCACTGCACTACAGCCTGGGCAACAGAGTGAGACCCTGTCTCAAAAAATTTAGAAAAACGGCTTTGTTTCCCAGTAGATCTCTCTGAAATTATATTCTATGCATTAAGTCATTTCTTCTTAAAATTTCTTGTAGGAAATCACTTCAACTCTGACTGTGAATGCAGAAGAAAGTAAAGGAGAATGGATATGGGGAAGGGATGGCTTCATTTTTCTACATTTTGGGGTGGCCGACAAAACTTGCTCCTTCTCAAAGTCCTGAGTCAAGAGAGGAGACACATCCTTTAACTCTCTCTTCCCATAACCTCCAGACCCATGGTTTTATCTTCGGAGAATGTTCTCTTCCTAAAACCCTATCTCCCATCTCCACCTGTTGCCATCTTATCCTAAAACCATTTCCGACAGGACATCCACTGCACAACCGTCCCCGTCACCTTGCTGGGTTCTATCTGCCTCTCCTTTCAGTCATGAATCAATTTTCTGATCCTGACATCTCCCAAGAGGGTAAATACATCTTCAGATGATAGTTCCCAGACAGCATCCCTAAATTTGGGGGTGTCTGACCACCTAAAATGGAAGACAATGATTTTACAATCTTTCTCTCACTGCCCGCCCCCGTCCCCCACAGTGCTGTATGTTTGTTTTTGACTAGAGTGAATTAAAATCTGTTTTGTTTGGAAGATTTCACAACACTCCTTGACATTTTTGGAGTTCCGATGGAGAAAGATTGAAGCAGGAATGAAACCTAAGGGCCTGCTGCATCGCACGTGCTCAGGGACTTTTCCATTTAGTTGTGCAAACTCAGTCCCGTGGGACACAGACATGACTGCCGTAGGGAAGCATTTCCCTGTTTGCCAAAAAGCAATGGTGCGGAATAGTCTGAGAGACCACAAAATTGCATTTCTCTACTCAGCACTGTGAAAAATTTTCATGGAAAACTGTATTACCAACTCACATCACCTGGATCCACTAAAGCCAGAGCGCCAAAGAGACTTCAACCCAGTCACTGATATGCAATGGATTAACTCACCATGAGTGTTTTGTTGTGTCTTTCTGCTGTCTTTTGATTCAACCACATAATTGTCTAAATTGAGCAGTGAAGATTGCCTGGCTCCTTAGTTCTTGGACATCTATCCCTTTGAATTTGTGTCATTCTGATTAAGGGAGAGAGAAGGAGACAAGCAGGAAGTTTCCAGTTTGGGATTAAAGTATCAGCCCCAATACTGGCCCCAACATTTCAGGTGCATGAAGACTGGCTGGTTTCTCCAGAATGTCTCTGGTCTGGTGTCCATTTGAGAAGTTTGCTCTCCAAAACTCAAACCTCAATAATTATAAAAACCTATTGGAAGTGTTTTCAATACTTTTGAAGCTGAAAATATGCCCATATATTTTAAACAACCCCAAAGAGATCAGGAATGGGAAATGGCAGGGCTGGACAAGAGGCAGTCTGGAGCCGAAAGCCCAGGTGGGAAGGTGCCAATGTCAAATTATTGGACAAGAATCAAATATTTGAGGCCTCCAGCATTTGTGGAAATTATTTTAGCAGGGATAGTGGCACTAAGACAATGATTTGTTTTCTCAAAGTCTAAATGAAGAAATTGTGTGGCTCCATGCTTCTCTTTTAATTAAGAATAGAACCTTTACTTGAAAAGATTCCACCTGAACTACTAAGCCCACAAAACAAGTCTCTGCATTTTAAAATGTCAGGGTGTCTTGAAGACCCAAAAAACTGCTTAGTAATTGATCAGTGATAGCCAGCCTCAAATGGCTTCCACATCTATAAATCGTAAGCCAGTAGGAGACACTAAAGAGAAGAACAGAAGGGTTTGTTGGGAGAGTACCACAAATAATTAAAAGTTATGGGAACAGAGAAGAAAATAAGACATGTTGATTAGAAACATCAGGATGAATTGGCCTTGATTTTGCTGTACAATAGAAAACTTGTTTCAAATTTTCTTCCAGTAGATGCATGGCATGGTGAGTGAGGAATTGAATTTTATTCCAGGTTCAAATTTAAGTTTGGAAGTAAAATTTGGGAAGGTATGCCTCATTTCACAGAAACTAAACAACTTTTTGAATACTCTTCATAAGGAATCCCACAGAAATGGATCTAATTTGATTATCCAATGTCTGTAGGCTCAGAAAAAATTTTCTCTTGGTTTTGAATTTTTAGTACATGTTTAGCCCCTTTTTTGTTCATTTGCTGATACATTCTAATATTCATCCTTGTGAATCTCTGCAGGTCCTGTTACAGCCTGGTTGTAACTGCTCATATCTTTTTAAAAACAACCAACATTTTCAATAAATTCCTTGAGAAGAAAAATTGCTTGTTATATGGCTACAGAAAATGAAAGCACACATTCTGCTCAGTTGAATTGCAGCTGTTACTTTTCCTTCTGGTCCTAATTAATTGGACCAAATATAAAAGTCATATGAATGTTTTATTTCCCCTTTTAAATGAAGAGTTGGTTAGCACTATCAGTTTCCTACCACATTCTTAACGTGATTTGACTGGCTGTGGAGCTAACATTCTTCTCAGAGGGATGGCGTCCACATGATCTCATGACAAGGCCGACCTGTCCTCCAGCCTGCCCGAGTGCAGGCACAACACTGGCCCTTTGCATGGCTTGCAGGTGGGCATGTCCTCTGGGCTGTGTGACAGCTGTTCCCCTGGACCTCCTGTGAGGAACTGGTGCCCCAGAGGATCTGTCCCCACCCTGAACTCTCCTGGAGCCCCACCATTTAAGGGCCACCCACAACTCACTTCATTGGCCTTCATCTGCCTTAATCCTCAACTCAGGAGCACCTTAACTGTTAACATGTCCCTCCTTCCAAGCCTCAGAAGGATTTTGCTCATGGGTGCCTGTTTGCAAGGCTGGAATTTCTGCACAACTGTTGATCAACTCCAGAGAGCTCTTAGTTCACTGCTCATGGCGGTTACTCCTGCCCTCTGGGCTCCCCTGGACTCTCTGGGCAGTTACCACCTCCCATCTTATTCTCAGCAGGTACCTGGGCCCACTAGAAGATAGTATAACCTACTAGAAAGTTAGAAGCACCATGAGGGATCATGATGCATGTACGGATGTCCCCAGTGCTTAGAGCCAGGATAACGTCTGGCTCATAATCTGTGCTCAGCAGTGTTGTTTCCCATTGGACAAGCCCTTCTGTGCACTCTTTTTCTCCTCCCTCCCTTCCCTTCAGAGAAGCAGACAGAGTCTCTCTCCTAATCAGGAATGACTTCGCCCTGCCTTGTCATACTCTTTCTTCTAAAACCCTGGTCCTTCCCTTGCCTCTTTCCTAGAACCATCAATGTCATCCTCACCTTGCTCCCAGCATTGACTCTGTCTCTAAGTGACATTCTGTTTCTTGCCCTCTCTCCTTCACATTCCATACCAAAAGTTGAAAACTTGCTGGGCATGGTGGCTCAAGCCTGTAATCCCAGCACTTTGGGAGGCCGAGGCGGGTGGATCATGAGGTCAAGAGATCGAGACCATCCTGGTCAACATGGTGAAACCCCCTCTCTACTAAAAATACAAAAAGTCAGCTGGGCATGGTGGCACATGTCTGTAATCCCAGCTACTCAGGAGGCTGAGGTAGGAGAATTGCCTGAACCCAGGAGGCGGAGGTTGGGGTGAGCTGAGATCGCGCCATTGCACTCCAGCCTGGGTAACAAGAGTGAAACCCCGTCTCAAAAAAAAAAAAAAAAAAAAAAAGTTGAAAACTTTTTTTAATAGGGTAAAGAAAAGTTCCACCACTTAAAGAAAGGATAGGTACTCTGATGAGGAAATAAGAAGACACTTTATGGAAGAAGTGACATTGAACAATAGCTTGGAAGAATTAGAATGTTCGGAATTACTTGCTGACATGGTTTGGATGTTTTTCCCCTCCAAATCTTACATTTGAAATGTGATCCCCAATGTAAGAGTTGTGTGGGTCATAGGCGTAGATCCCTCATGAATGAGCCAGGTTCCCTTTCCAAGGTAATGAGAGAGTTCTTGCTCATGAGATCACATGAGATCTGGTAGTTAGAAGAGCCTGTTACCTTCTCCCCTCTGTTCTTGCTCCCTCTCTCACCATGTGACAGGCATGCTGTCCTTTGCCTTCTGCCATGAGTGGAAGCTTCCTGAGTTCTTTGACTAAAGCAGAAGCCAGCACCACACTTGTACAGCCTGCAAAACTGAGCCAAATAACCTTTTTTCTTTATAAATAACCCAGACTCAGGTATTCCCTTATAGCAATGCAAAATGAATGAATATAATTGCCAACATTATAAAAAGAGAGATTTCAGATAAAAATCAAGATTTTTTGCAGGCTTCTCCTGAAAAATTACAAGCTCTTGTAATGCCTGGTCAATATAACCACATCTTAACAGCCACAAGAAGCTCAGCAGCAACTGTTCCTGTCAAGAAGGCCTTCCACCAAAGACACGTGCAACACATCTCACATCCCGTGTGCTCCTCTGCAATGTGACCTTATCACCCTGCCATCAAGAGATGGAGTCTAATTCTTCTCCCCTTGAATGTAAACTAGAATTGGTGATTTGCTTGTTACCAATAGAATGCAGGAGAAGAGATGCTGCATAACTTCTGAAGCTAGAAGAGGTAAGGTCGTGCAACTTCTGCTGCTTCTCCTAGATACTGCCTCTCATATGCCCTGTCTTGAACCTAACCGCCATGTTGTGAGGAAGCCCAGGCCATGTAGAGTCCATGTGTAGGTGCTCTGGCCACTAGGCCCAGCCAAACTCAGGCCTTCAGTCAACCCAGTCCAGAGGGGACGAGCCTACAGGTGAGAGTGCAGCTCCAAGACCACCATGGATCAAGTCTTGAAGATTAAGACCATCACAGACAGATGATCATTGGTGAGTCCTATTCAAATTTTTGATCCACAGAATGCAGAACATAATAAAATCATTGTTGTAGACCACTGAGTTTTGAAATTTTTTGTTACATTGCATGAGATAACTGGAATATCAGTCTTTATATTTTCCAGGATTTTTAATACAAGGTCACTGGCAGTGTGGTTACTCATTATTTTCTTATTGATGGAGTCTTAGAAAGTAGAAGGCAGTCACAAAGTGTTCATCTCTTTTATTTTTCCTTCTGTAGCAATTACATTTTAACATCTTAGGATGCAAAAACCCAAAAATCCACTAGAGAGGAGAACTATTTCCATGGTTGGCATGTAAAATAACACTTTTTAATTTTGTTTACAAAGACATCACCAGCAATGCAATCTTCCTGGACAGATACCCGCTCTGGCTTCTGTTTGTGTAGCTAATAATTATTATTCTTAACTTGGTTGTAGACTGTTTGCATTACAGGTGAAGAGAAGAAGACAATGAACTACCATTAAACTCATTTCTCTCTGTCCTTCAATCAAATGCAACGACCTCCAGCTACTCTCATCATTCCCTGCTGAAAACATCCCAGCTATCCAGACAGAACTCATCCAAAGTTCTCCAACATCAAATAAACCACATTTCAAAAAATTCAGAGCCAAACAGAAACAAAATACCCTTTGTTGATGAAGCATTTACTGATATATATATCAGTATATATAGAGAGAGACAGAGTCTCTGTCACCCAGGCTGAAGTGCAGTGGCTCAATCTCAGCTTACCGCAACCTCTGCCTCCCAGGTTCAAGTGATTCTCTGCCTCAGCTTCCCGAGGAGCTGAGACTACAGGCACATGCCACCACTCCTGGCTAATTTTTGTATTTTTGTAGTGATGGGGTTTTGCCATATTGGCCAGGCTGTTCTTGAACATTTACTGATATATTTCTGAAGAATTAATTGGCATCAGACTGTAAAAAGGAATGGTGTGCAAAATGCCGTCTGTAAAAATATATATTTAAATCCTTGATTACAGACATAGTTCACATTCAGAAAACAGAGAGAAGCATAAAGAAGAAAATTAAAATAACCTCTAACCTCAACACCTAGGGGACAGCATTGTCAACGTTTCGGCCACATCCTTTCCTTTATATTTATTCATATAAATGCAACAAATGATGTTCCGAAGATCAGACCTCATTGTAACTCCTGTCCTGTGTTATTACAGTGTACACATTTACTCATGTCATTAGTCACCTACAGTGTAATTTTATGCATAGTATTCCATTGTATGAATGTATCATAATTTTTGTAATTATCTTTGTTGGACATTTAGGTTGTTTCCAGTTTTCTCTTATTGTCTACAGCGTACAATAAACATTCGCCCTTGTTGTATCTTTTCATAGGTCCATGATTATTTCCTAGCTCAAGCTTGTCCAACCCATGGCCCACAGGCCATATGCAGCCCAGCATGGCTTTGAATGCAGCCCAATGCAAATTCGTAAACTTTCTTAAAACATTATGAGGTTTTTTGTGATTTTTTTTTTGAGATGGAGTCTTGTTCTGTCACCCAGGCTAGAGTGCAGTGGCACAATCTCAGCTCATTGCAACCTCTGCCTCCCGGGTTCAAGCAATTCTCCTGCCTCAGTCTCCCGAGTAGCTAGGACTACAGGCACGCACCACCACGCCCAGCTAATTTTTGTATTTTTAGTAGAGATGGGGCTTCACCATGTTGGCCAGGATGGTCTTGATCTCTTGACCTTGTGATCCGCCCGCCTCAGCCCCTCAAAGCGCTGGGATTACAGGCTTGAGCTACCGCCGGCCGATTTTTTTTTTTTTTTTTTTTTTTTTTAGCTCATCAGTTATCTTTAGTGTTAGTGTATTTTATGCATGCTCCAGAACAATTCTTCTTCCAGTGTGGCCCAGGGAAGCCCAAAGATTGGACACCCCTGTCCTAGATAAATGTCTAGAAAGGGGTTTACTGAGTCAGAGGTATCATATCAAAAAGGCTTATGATGCTTACTGCCAGATTCTCCTCCAGAATCACATTCCCCAGGCAGTGAATAAGAATTCTCATTTTACCAAACCCACATCAACTGTAAAACATTTCTTTATAATCTGGGAATCAATGGTTGTAGTACCTTGGACTCAACAATAATATACCAACAGACGGCTCCCAAGCACTAAAGATGGTTGGGAGAGCAGAAGAAATCCCCAAGAATGCAGAATGGCTCCTTTACAAAGGAGAAGACCCAGGGAAGTAGGTGACTTTTCCAATGTGACACAGATAGTCAGTGGGCGTCTGTTTGACATTTGACCTGGGTGTAGTCACTGGCCTGGTCAACACAATGAACAAATCTGGTCACAATGTGGGATCCATTGACGATTGTCCTAGGCTTGCTTGACCTCCCCTTGCACCTTCCATTTTAAAGCATTGCATTTAGGCAACTTCCCATGCTGGTCTTGATGGATCATGATGACCAGAAGTTCTCTAGGACCATGCAACTGGGCTCAATCCTCTTCATCTATGCTTATAAATGTATGTTCCGTGTCTGGTCACACTTGCTGATCATGCACCTGTATCAGGCTCAAAAAAGGGCTAAATTGTCTGTGAGCAAGAGCGTCAGGATCCCTGAACGAAAGTGCATGTCCCATGTCCCCTCAAGTTCAAGATGCACGACAAGCTGCAGACAGAGGCAGCTGGTAGAGTCTAGAGAAGCCTCGACTGTTAGTATTTATGGCCTCTGTCCCTTGAAAGCCCACTGCTTCATTTCTCATGACATAGACACTGTGGCTCATCCCTGTGGCATTTGGCATCCCAGACCACCACTCACACTTGAGGAATTTCTTTCTTCCTTTGACTTCTGTGACATCCATATCTCTCTCTTGGCTTTTGTCTTACCTTCGTGTGTCTGTCTCAGTACCTCCACCTTTTCCTTTTAGTTTTAAATATGTGGTGCAAATCTCAGGTCATGAACTCAGAAATGTTCATTATTATAATTTTTTAAATAACCAATTTTACATTCTGTTACAAGCTCTTATTGCACTAGGTGATGAAAACTAAAATGTCAGTGAACCCAGAGTCATCTCAGATTCTTCCCCCCTGCACTGTTCTCCCTTCCCCTGGGATGCTGGTACCTTCTGGGGGTTCGGGAGCAGGAGGCTGGCACCAGGTTACCATTCATTGTCTTCCACATACCCTGGTGCACCCTGAGGCTTCTGTCATTCTTGTCAGGTCTCTTTCTTCAGCAATGTATGTCAACACAGCATCCTCCTGGGGCCCTGAGCTCCTCTAGAGCTGGTACACTCTCTATGGCTGTGTGCAACTCTGGGCACCCAGGAGACATCTGGCTACTCTCAGCACTGATGTGGGTGCAGGGAAGCTGAAACATTATTGGATTGTCTGCCTGGACATATGCCCCAGCTTTTGCTTCTCTAGTACTCAAGGCTGGCATAGAGCATAAAGACACCCTCCGAGGCTTGCCCCCTTTCAGGAATCATCAGAAGTTGTTCTTCCTTAGAAAGATTCCTCACACTCCTCCAGCACTTCTGTCCTTCCTATTTTTGTTCTCCACCCTCCCCTTCGAATATCTCCATACCACCCCCACCTTGGCTGTATCAGATTGAAAAGTCTTAACTTTTCAATGCCCTAATTTATAGAATAGGAGAAGTTGGTGAGCAGAAAGGAATGTCTAGAATGAAAAACACTACTTTTAATACTTAATATTATTTTTATGTGACTCATGAATCTATCCTCAACGAGCGACACTCTGAAATTCTGAGTGTTTCGCCCTGCTCTGGTCTTTCCACATCACTTCTGTAGGGCTCTCTTCTCAGCAGGTACCCTAACTGATGGTGCCTTACATGTGACGGAGCCAGAACATAAATCTATGTCTACCTCTCTTACTATGCGGAATAAGAATACATCCCCCACCTTCCACGCTCTTCACTCCCTAAGGTCTACCCTGCCACTCTGTCACTGTCACTCAGTAGTGGCTTCCTTCTCAAGTCCTGTTGCATTTACTGTCACTTGTGTGCATCTTGCTAAGCACATGCTGCTCAGAATTGTTGTTCTGTGAGATATTGCATAGGCTGTGACCTGCTAAGGGGCAGGGACCTTGCTTCCTTCACTGCTATGTCCTCAGGGCCTGCTGTAGCATTGAACACACAGTTGGAATGCATCAAACTTTCAAAAAACAAATTTTTTTAAAAAAATTGATGAATTCTGTTAACAGGGTTGAAGACTCTTCAAAAGACGGGCTCATGTCATACATGAGTACTTCATACGTGTCTAATACTTAGCCTGGAGAAATGGAAAATGGAAAAGAAGTGAAGACTTTCAGGGAAAGTGCTTGTCTCCCAAAAGTTTAACAGCCTTGAGAGTCAAGACATAAATACCCCAAATAACAAACAGCAAAACCTTGCTTTTGCAGCAGAGACCCCCCCAAAAGGGTCTAGCAGCTAAAGAATTGAGAGATGAGAAATTCCCACAGGGAACAATTAAATCTTCACAGACATGATGATGCTTGGGTTAGACCTTATATCATTAGGTTCATAGTAACATCAACACACCCTTGTGAACATCCAAGGGCTTTGACCAATACTCAATACTGTGCATACTTAATTTAATACATAACTTATTTTATTAATCCCATAAGCCTACTAAATATTGTTCTAAACATTTGAACACAGAACAAAGCTGGAGGCATCACACTGCCAGACTTCAAACTATACTACAAGGCTACAGTAATCAAAACAGCATGGTACTGGTACCAAAACAGAGACATAGACCAATGGAACAGAACAGAGATCCCAGAAGAAATACCACACATCTACAACCATCTGATCTTTGACAAACCCAGCAAAAGCAAGCAATGGGGAAGGGACTTCATGTTTAATAAATGGAGTTAGGAAAACTGGCTAGCAATGTGCAGAAAGCAGAAACTGGACCCCTACCTGTCACCTTACACTAAAATTAACTCCAGATGGATCAAAGATTTAAACTTAAAATCTAACACCATAAAAACACTAGAAGAAAACATAGGCAAAACCATCCAGGACATAGGCATAGGCAAGGACTTCATGACTAAAACACCAAAAGCAATGAGAATAAAAGCCAGGATAGACAAATGGGATCTAATTAAACTCCAGAGCTTCTGTACAGCATCATTAGAGTGAAAGAAACCATCATTAGAGTGAATCGGCAACCAACAGAATGGGAAAAAATTTTTGCAATCTACCCATCTGACAATGGGCTAATATCCAGAATCTACAAAGAACTAAAACAGATATACAAGAAAAAAACAACCCCATTCAAAAGTGGGTGAAGGACATGAACAGACACTTTACAAAAGAGGACATATATGAGGCCAACAAACATATGAAAAAATGCTCATCATCACTGGTCATTAGAGAAATGCAAATCAAAACCACACTGAGATATCATCTCACACCAGTTAGAATGGCTATTAAAAAATTGGGAGACAACAGATGCTGGAGAGGATGTAGAGAAATAGGTACACTCTTACACAGTTGGTGGGAGTGTAAATTAATTCAGCCATTGTGGAAGACAGTGTGGTGATTTCTCAAGGATCTAGAAATAGAAATTCCATTTGACCCAGCAATCCCACTATTGGGTATATACCCAAAGAACTATAAATCATTCTACCGTAAAGACACATGCATACGTATGTTCATTGCAGCCCTGTGTACAACAGCAAAGACCTGGAACCAACCCAAATGCCCATCAATGATAGATTGGACAAAGAAAATGTGGTACATATACACCATGGAATACTACACAGCCATAAAAAAAGATGAGTTTGTGTCCTTTGTAGGGACTTGGATGAATCTGGAAACCATCATTCTCAGCAAACTGACCCAAGAACAGAAAACCAAACACCATATATTCTCACTCATAGGTGGGTGTTGAACGATGAGAACACATGGACTCAGGGAGGGGAGCCTCACACACAGGGGACAGTTGGGGGGGGAGGGGAGGGTGGGGAGGGATAACATGGGGAGAAATGCCAGATATAGTATGCACCTAAAGTAAAATAAATAAATTTTAAAAATAAATTAATTAATTTAAAAAAATTTAAACACATCCAACAAATAAAACTTATGAATTTACAAATTAAAAAATTTCTCAACATTTAAACGTTTAAATAAGTGTTTACTGATTACAAATTTCTTTAATAAAATTTTTCTAATCACTCAATTAAACTCACAAGTCTAATATGTTATTTTACATGCTTCAAACCATTTGTATATTATCATGATGATAATGAAACTTCATTACAGTTACACTTAATAATAAAGGTACTAGTATTATAAGCCTGATTTTTTCATTATATTTTTTACTAATTTTTATGCTTTTCTGTTCCTGAACTTGCAGTGACTATATAAGACAGAATTTTTAATACCTTCCTAGGTGTATTAGTCTGTTTTTGCATTCCACTTAAGAACTACCTGAGACTGGGTAATTTATAAAGAAAAGACATTTAATTGACTCACAGTTCTGCAGGTTGTACAGGAAGCATGGCTGGGAGTCCTCAGGAAACTTACAATCATGGTAGAAGGTAAAGGGGAAGCAGGCACGTCTTACATGGCTGAAGTAAAAGGAAGAGAGCAAAGGGGGTGGTGCTACACACTTTTAAACAACCAGATCTTGTGAGAACTCACTATCACAAGAACAGCAAAGGAGGATATCCACCCCCATGATCCCATCATCTCCCATCGGGCCCCTCCTCCAATGTTGCAGGTTAAATTAGACATGAGATTTGGGCGGGAACACAAATCCAAACTGTATCACTAGCGTTATAATCATTTGTCAGACCCAAAGTAAAAGCATGATCTCAGCCTAGTCAGGGAAGCAAGCTCTAGGTTTGACAGCAATTGGCTCTTCTTCTTAGGATGTAGGGTGTACCGGCTACAACATCCAAGGAAATTTAATTCTGAACTTCTCAGCTGCGATCCTTTCTAGAGTTGAATTTTGATTTCTATGATTGCTGCATATCTTCTCTCTACCCTCCTATATCTGCTTGGTGCCCCTGTTCTCTGCCCTGGGAGCCTGCCCTGTATGGATGTGTGTGTGGGATCACGGGGACTCTGCCTTCTGGTTGGGTTCAGCTAGCGGGATGCCCAACCCCTGAGATCAGAGGCAGGCAGGAGGTGTCAAGGGCTGGTCCCTTCCTGCAAAGTCATTTAGGCTGACTGTGTCCCTCACTGCTCCTCTCAAGGTGGCCCGCTCTGCATGACCCTCCCATACCATGTTCTGGGTACTTCATATTCCTTGTCTCTTCAGTATGGGTCCATAAACACCAACGCTGCTAACCCTGGTATCCTGCACCACCCCAGGTGGTTTTCCTACACTCCCTCCTGTTTTTGTAATCATTTCATCATTGAATGATCTCATTTTGCCATGCCACGTGTTTTCTATTGGGATCCTGACGATGGCGAGGGGTTTAGGAGAGGCAGAGATGTGTTTGAGTGCTCTGGATACCTCAGGAGGGTAAATCTGCATGGCCAGCGGAGGGCAGAGGCAGGAAGGGTGTCTCCATGCAAGTGTGCTGATTTTACAAGACGGCGTCCAGTTTGGTCAAAACAGCCCAGATGGCTCCCCTTGGGGACAGGCCTGCTGCAGACACCCCCAGGAGTGAGGGTACAGGAGACCATGGAAAGGCATCCAAGATGACAACCTTGGCTGGGGGACCAAGATGATCCTCAAGGTGGGAATTACAACTTTCAGGATTACTGTAGACAACTAGCATAAAAAACATCCATCGAACTCACTGCCAAAGGAATTGTCCTTAAATATAAGTCCTTAAACACCAAGAAGTTGCTGCAGCCTGCTGCTCAGCAGAGCCTGGTTCTTCTTTTCTTAAGTCGGCATCATCATCACTATTGTTGCCCGACTTCGAATGTGCTGGCTTAGGTGAGTGGGTGATTTGCTGAGGTCACGTCTTCGTGGACTAACAGGAGAGCACAGGCAATTATGCAGATAATTCACACAAGAGCCTCGTTTTGCTTAGATTCTGTAATTACCTGAAGAGCCTGTTCTTCAGTGTCTCCAATGGCACATTCAGACAAAAACAATTCTGTTTTCTGGATGATTGCCTCGCTTCTTTGGCCGTGTGACTTTCACCCTAGTGGAAAAGTGATATTCATCATATTCTGGTGTGTGAGCCTGTGAAATCAATAAACAAGGCATCTTGATCTGGCCTGGTAGCAGCTCCAGCTGTGCACCGCAAAACCCCCAGAGCTGTTCATTCTCCCACCATGCGATTCCCCTCTCGTTCTGTAGGCCTGAGGCCAGGGGCCCAACCTCTCCCCTGTTGCATTTCTCAGATGATGGTCCCCATTGCAGAGGTAAATCTTCCACTGAGCTTATTTAAACAGCATATAAATCCCCACTGCATATCTAATGAATTAAAACCTTGAGTTCAGTGTTAGTAAGAGGTGATTGGCCGTTTTGTGCAAACCAGCTCCTGAGGCTGTTCCTTGGGCTCCTCAGTGTGGCCGGCACACGTGGGAAGCTTCCTTGGGAATATGATTTGGAGGATACAAGGAAACACTCTTGGCCTTCCACAGCACCTGTGATTCTACTGTTAGAGATGTACTGCTTTGGCTCTTAAACTAGTGTTTTCCACTTTTAAGAGCCTCATACTAAAATGTTACCTTTAAGAGAAAGAATATTTCCTTGGGACCACATGAGTGCAAATAATGGTGGCAATGCATGTTCCATGCTTATAGGATCACACTTCATCCTCACAAGCTCCGCAGGCGGAAGGTACTGTTATCATCCCCATTTTATAGATGTGGCGTCTGAGGCACAGAAAGTTTCAGTCAGTTGCCCCAAACCACACAGAGAATAAGTGGAGGGGCCAGGACTGGACCTGGGCAATGGACTTGGACATCGCTGCTGCTTTCTTCTGCTTCATGGAACCTATTAGGAGAGCGCAAAAGGAACTGCAGTTTTTGCATTATTGGAATTTTCTCTTTAGTACTGGAATACATTCTTAAATAAATGTAGTTATGTTATACATCATTTTAATGGGCAGTTCTCATTTTATTTTTTTGCTAATGGCATTACTTGCTGTTTATGTTTATTTTAGACTATGGAAATGATGTTAGACAAAAAGCAAATTTGAATGATTTTCTTATTCGAGTTTAAAATGGGTCATAAAACAGTGGAGAATACTGGCAACATCAACAATGCATTGGCTCAGGAACTGCTAAGGAATGTATAAAGCAGTGGTGGTTCCAGAAGTTTTGCAAAGGAGATGAGGGCCTTGAAGATGAGGAGTGGAGTGGCCGGCCATTGGAAGCTGACAATGGCCAACTGAGAGAAATCGTCAAAGCTGATCCTCTTACGACTACACGAGAAGTTGCCGAAGAACTCAGTGTCGACCATTCTATGGTTGTCTGACGCTTGAAGCAAATTGGAAAGGTGCAAAAGCTTGATAAAGGGATGCCTCATGAGCTGAGTGAAAATTAAAAATATCGTTGTTTTGAAGTGTCATCTTCTCTTATTCTATGCAACCACAATGAACCATTTCTCAATTGGGTTGTGGTGTGTGACAAAAAGTAGATTTTATGTGAAAACCGACGATGACTAGCTCAGTGGTTGGACTGAGAAGAAGCTCGAAAGCACTTCCCAAAGCCAAACTTGCAGCAAAAAAGGTCATGGTCATTTTTGGTGGGTGGTCTGCTGCTGGTCTGATCCTTCACAGCTTCTGGATCCTGGAAAAACCATTATATCTGAGAAGTATGCTCAGCAAATTGCTGAGACACACCAAAAACTCATCAGCAGTGCAGAGCTGAGGGGCAGTGCAGAGTGGGCTGTGGGGGTCTCTGATGGACTCAGATAGGTGGGGCACACTTAGACTTGGGGAAGGGTGAGGAAAACTTGGAGGAGACAGAAAATGAGTTGTGCAGGTCAGGGTGGGGTGATATGGGCTGGCAGAAGTCATAGGGCATAGAGAGGGGAAGCAGGTGACACTTCCAGCAACAGACCGTTGACTCGCAGGTGCCATTTTGACTGTCTGGAAATTTGCTATGTGTGACTCTGTGGTTTTCCCCCAAGCCGGAGCATCTCAGCCAGGCCTGGCCTCTATTCTCCCTGCTCATAGCCTTGTGTTTCTCCTGCCTCCCTCCCTGAAGTGAGGATTTTCCCAGAGGCTCAGTCTTTGGTCTTGGGATGAAGAGTTTTATTTGATGGGGTGGTAGGATGGGAGCCAGGCTATAGGTGTTCAGGAGTAAACAGTGGCTGTGAGATGTGGTGCTGGGTAGAAACCCTGTGATCAGGAATCTTCGCTATAAGAGTCCACTGAGGAGGAACAGAAGGCTCAGGAGAAGATGGTTTTGTAATGTGAGAGTCTGGGTGTGGGAAGGGAGAGGAAGGTCGCTTGACATGAGGGTAGATGCCACACCAGAGTTCAGGCACAGAGTTGGCCCTGTGGAGGCAGGGATGCTGCTTTCCTGAGGCTAAATGGGAGGAGAAGATGCCAGACATGAAGGGAAGTCATCATGAGATGATGATAGCTGGAGAAAATGAAGACAGTCCATTTTTCATGAAAACATTCTTTACAATCCTATGGGTGAAGTAAGGGACCAGGTATGAGAGAATACAGTCCTAAAAATTGAGAAACAGTCTGTATTGGTCTGTTCTTGCATTGCTATGAAGAACTACCTGAGACTGGGTAATTTATCAAGAAAGGAGATTTAATTGGCTCACAGTTCTGCGGGCTGTACAGGAAGTATGGCTGGGGAGGCCTCAGGAAACTTACCATCATGGCAGAAGGATAGAGGAAGCAGGAATGTCCTACATGGTTGGAGCAAGAGGAAGAGGATGAAGGGGGAGATGCCACACACTTTTAAACAACCAGATCTCATTAAATCTCACTATCATGAGAACAGAAAGGGCAAAATTCACCCCCATGATCCAATCACCTCCCACCAGCCCTCCTTTCCAATGCTGGGGATTACAATTTAACATGAGATTTGGGTGGGGACACAAATTCAAACCATATCAATAATCAAACGTAATACCGAACACTTATCTATGGTGTTACCATTGCCTGTGTGTTTGTGCCTCATCTCACATAAACAGAGATGAGACATCTGAAATAGCTACTGTGGTGAGACAACTTTGCAGGACCTGAGCATTTACAGAAAGTTTTGTCCAAAAGGAGAAACTCGGGCAGGGAATCTGTGGCTGTCAAAAATGGAAGGTGGAGAGGGTATCTTTCACTTAGTGTTAATAAGGTACAATAATGGTATTTGGCCAGGATCCAAGCCACTGTGGTTGGGAGAACTTTTAGGTTCTCCCAGATTGGAGGTTTAAGTTCAGAGATGGCCAATGTCCAGTATTTTCTAAGCCAAACAGACTAAATGTAGCTTAAGGGCCAGGAATGTGGGTGAAGGGTGTAACCTGTCATCAACAGGTGGTCACAGTGTCCCTGGAAACCTCGCTGCATAAGAGAAGACTCAGTGTGCAAGCCTTCCTCCTCTAGTTTTCTAGTATGTTACATGGTACAGGTATGTGGGAGGACAGAGTAACCAATTCTTAACTACAAATAATTTCTTTAGGAAAGAAAACATTATATAAGGACAAAATCATACCTGACCAATTTATTAGAGCTTGACATGAAGGCAAGTAGCCTGGTGGCTGTAATTTATATAGACTTTCAGCAAAACTTCGTCTTGTCCATGGCTGCTATGAAGTACTGACTTGCTTTTATTTATTTATTTATTTATTTTATTTATTTGAGATGGAGTCTCACTCTGTCTCCAAGCTGGAGTGCAGTGGCACGATCTCAGCTCACTGAAACCTCCGCCTCCCAGGTTCAAGTAATTCTCCTGCCTCAGCCTGCTGAGAAGCTGGGACTATAGGCTCGCACCACCATGCCCAGCTAATTTTAGTAGAGATGAGGTTTCACCATTGTTGCCCAGGATGGTCTCGATCTCTTAACCTCATCATCTGCCTGCCTCAGCCTCCCAAAGTGCTGGGATTACAGGTGTGAGCCACCACACCCGGCCACTGACTTGCTTTAAAATTGATGAGGATGTCAAGTCATGAAGAAGGAAGTGGTTTAGGGGCAACTCACACACCTGTGAGTGTGCCCTCCAGAGTTGTGCAATGTAGTGGTCCAGAGAGAGTGTGGAATCTCCAGGGCTACCCAAAACACTAAGTTCTTTGGCACTTATTCATCAAATCAATGGAGAAACTTTTGGGATGACATATGGTACAAATCTAGAAGTAATGTATGAACATCCGTTGGTCTCTAACAGCAAAAGCGGAAATTTTAACTATCACCATTATTTAGCCTGTGCCTGCCCTGTGCACAGGTCCTGTGCCATGTGCCCTGTCATGGGCCACTCTAGCCCTTACAAGAGCCTTAGAATTAGAGATAATACTTCTATTTTATAGACCAGGAAACTGAAGCTTGGAGAGAGACAGGCAGAATCTCTGATCTTATGCGGTGTCTTAGTCTTCTCAGGCCGCCATAAAACAAAGTATCACAGACCGAGTGGCTTCAGCAACAGGCACTGACTGCCTGATAGTCTTGGAGGCCGGAAGTCCCGGATCACCTGTCGAAAGGACTGGCTTCCTCTGAGGCCTCCCTCCTTGGCTGGCAGGTGGCCGTCTGTGCATCCCACGTGTCTCTCTGTGTGTCCAACTTTCCTTTTATAAGGACACAAGTCAGACTGGTTTAGGGCGTACCCTAAAGACCTCATTTTAACATAGTCACCTCTTTAAAGGCCCTATCTCTAAATACATTCACATGCTGAGTTAATTGGGAGCAGAGCTTCAACATATAACCTGGGAGGGGTGGGGTTCAGAGATACCATTCAGCCCCTTTCAGACAGCAAGTAGGGTGAACTAAGGAGAAAAATGGGACTAACGTGGTCATCAAGTGTCCTTAGACCCCCTTTGAGAAGCCAGGCCTGGGGCAGGGGAGGTTAAAGGGTGAGAACACTCACGTGAGGCTAGAAGGACAGAGCCTGTCTCTCTGCTTCCTTCCCGCACTCCCTCCATACTAACTCATCGGTCTTTCCTATAAGTCAAAAGTATTGAGTGGTTCAGTTAATTTCCTTCAGCCTAGAATCTAAACTCCAGAGTTATGATGAGAGACCTGCCCGCACCCGCTGAGCACCAGGGCCAGATGGGAGCTGATGGGGAACCACGCCAAACCCAACACCATTCCTTAGTGCATAGTTGAGGTGGAGCATGTGGAATGGGCCCGAGGTTCCTTGAATTCTTTTCGAGGCTGAGATCTATGCAGCCCTACGCCCCCAAAGCCCTCTCTCTGCATTCAATTTGTAGCAAAGTAAACAATTTGTAGCCAGTAAACAGGGTGTCCATTGTGGCAACGTTCTGGGGACTGGGCTTCAAAGAGGCCTTTTGTTCTAAGTAATATTTAAAAATTCTTCATTAGCTATAAAAAGTGGTTTTAAAAACTCTTTCCCAGACACCCAAATACCTCTCATATGAAAAAAAAGAAAATGCCCAAACCCACAAAGCTTATGAATAACAAGGAATGGTCATTTGTGGCCCAGACTTCTAGTCTGGTCAAGTCAACGGGGTGTGCGAGCCTCAGGGAGAAGCTGCAGGCGCGGGAGTTGAGCCTCCTGCTGTTTCAGGGCTGACGAGCTGTTGGGGACAGGAGTAAGAGTGTGAGCAAACCAAAAATGCCTGCAGGGTCGAGCCTTGTGATACGTGCACTGTTGCTTGGGGACAATTTAAAGAAAGCAGGGCCACTGGCTGCCACTGCTGCAGGGGCATCCTTCATCCAGGTCAGTTATCTAAACTGAGTGTGAATGTTACCCCCGCAGGGGAGTACACGGAGGTAAACTTGAGCCAGGCACGGACAAAAAGCTCTAGAAGAAGAAAGCAGGGGTGCCTGAGCTAAGGAGACTGAGTGTGCCTCGTGGAAGGGTTAGGACTTGAATGGGCGCTTGAAGAATCTGGGTAGTGGCTGTTGGGGTAAAAGCTCATGATATGAAAAAAAGAAAAAAAGAGAATAAAAAAAAAGAGTTCGGGTAGGGAAGTCTATTTTTCCAGTGGCCCCCCTAGGGACGTGGAGAACCACCTGCTTGTATGCTACCAAACCACCTATGTGGCTCCCAAAATGCTCCCAAGGGCATCATGAGAGCAACTGCTTGCAAACAACAGCCTGTCCCCTAGGCCCATCCTGTCTCCAGGGCTGGCCTCTCTGGAGAGCAGTTTTGCTTGGGACCTGAGAAACAGGCTAGCTATGGAATCTCCACATCTCCAGGAACAGGCCCGATTACTTCTCAGGAGCTCATGGGACGCTCCTGCTGCCCTGCTGCCCAGGGACTGGTCAAGAAGCAGGAAGGTGCATTCTCCAAACACCTAATTTTGCAAACATTATGCTCTGGTCATTTCCCTAATTATCTCTTTCAGCTATAATGTCTTCACATCATCCCCCATGCTTTCTTTTGAGACAGGTTCTTTCTCTGTTGCCCGGGCTAGAGTGCAGTGGTGCCATCATACATAGCTCACTGTAGCCTCAAACTCCTAGGCTCAAGCAATCCTCCAGCCTCAGACTCCCAGATAGCTGAGATTACAGGCACTCACCCTAATGCACAGCTAATTTTTAAGTTTTTTGTAGAGGTGGGATCTCACTATGTTGTCCAGGCTGGTCTCGAACTGTCCTCAAGAAATCCTCCCTTCTCAGCCTCCCAAAGTGGTGGGATTACAGGTATGAGCCACTGCACCTGGTTCACAGCCTATTCTTACTGAGGTGTTTGAGACCCAAATGCATTCTGAGAATTCTTAGATAAGTTTCACTCTTTATGTACCAATGGAGAAACACTGCAGTCACCTGTGTCATGTCCCTCCTTATGCCATTGAGGAAACTGAGGCCAAGACAAGGAGGCCAATGCTCAAGGCACCCCAAGAAGTTAGGGGCAGAGCTGAGTGACTCTCCCAGCACGCTCCTCCAAAGCATTGTTGTATACATCAGCGTGACTCTTGCCTCCTTCTGTTCCCAGCTAATTCTTCAGTTTTCACAGTGAGAATTCCAACCCTTCATCTGATGGCACTTAGTCCCATTATAATATAAATACATTAACGTTTGACCTGTGATCAGATCATTTCCTAGGAACAGATTTTGGCAGGAGAGAAGGGAAGACTGTAAGCTGTTCTTGTTGGGGTGTGTGTGTGTGTGTGTGTGTGTGTGTGAGACCAAGAGGAAGACGGGCAAGAGTTAGGGGAAGGAGAGAGAAGAGGCAGAGACAAGTTTGCCCACTGCACAATATTGCCTCCATCTGACCTGGCTTGGATTGTCTGAAAGACTCTGATATTATCCAGAAGACTCGGGATGCTGACCAAAGACTTCACCAGGCGCTCAGAAGTTGTCCTTCCAAGCATATTCCTTGGCTCTCCGAGAACCACAAATAATTGATGACACCTCCCACCCCAGCCCCCGTCTTCTCCACATCCTATTCTTTCCAGCTCCTGGGCAGATAGATGTGCTTGTTTGCAGACTCATTCATTCCAGGCTTTGCAGTAATCTCAGACTTAACAAACACAGCATGGTTGCATTCATCATGGTCACCTGGTCCTCATTAGGGCCATCAGGGGAGGCCGGTGCCTGGCTTTGTGATGAGTGACTCCTCCTCCACGTGGGCTCCCAAGCACCCAGCAGCCTTTTGTTGTTTGCATGAAGGCCTTGGGTGACTCTGCCACGCTCGGCTCAACATTTTCCACATGACTGACGGCATTCAAAGCTTTGCAATGCCAATAGGCAAATGTCTTGACTGGCTTTGTTTCCTGTTGGTTCAGGTGGAATAATAAGGTTGATTCTGCCAGAAATGTCAGTATGAGGCTGGGAGGTTGGTGTTTGTTCATAAGGAGGCAGGGAAGCAGATAGTTAGGAGCCTGGTGCCCCAGGGCCTAGGTGCCCTGTGCCAATGGTCAGAAAGTTTGCTTTGGTGTTTTCCACTGTCAGTGAGACAGAGATGGTATGCCTTACGGGTAGGATGGGCCAACAGAAGGGGGCTTCCTGGAGAGTTTGCAAATGCCTTATGCT
>NW_016107356.1:4517758-4532735 GCF_001604975.1 Cebus imitator
CCAAAGTGCTGTGATTACAGGTGTGAGCCACCGCACCTGGCCTTTTTTTTCTTTTTTTTTGAGACAGTCTCACTTTGTTGCCCAGGCTGAAATGCAATGGTGCAGTCTTAGCTCATTGCAACCTCCACCTCCTGGGTTCAAGCGATTCTCCTGCTTCAGCCTCCCAAGTAGCTGGGACTATAGGCACATGCCACCATGCCCAGCTAATTTGTGTATTTTTAGTATAGACAGGGTTTCACCATGTTGGCCAGGCTGGTCTCAAACTCATAACCTTAAGTGATCCACCCACCTCAGCCTCCCAAAGTCCTGGCGTTACAGGCGTGAGCCACTGCACCGGGTGCAGGCTGTTGATAAATTCTGCTTCATGCAGTTTCCCAACGCCACGTGGGGTCTGGGGGAGGGGGGGAGGGTGCTCTGGGACTTGTCTTTCGTTTCTGCAGCTGTGAGAATGGCTTGGCCTCAGCCAAAGCCTTTTCTCCCATTTTTCTCTTGCTTCATTGGGACATTTCCGGAACCAAATATATTCAACTAGTTCTCAGCGTCAGGAGGTAATCAAATATCTGAATGCTGGTCCTTCCATTGTCTGATGACCAGATCCAGCTGAAACACCCAATTTTGTAAAATATTCTGCTCTGGCATTTCCATAATTATCTCCTTCAGCTATAACGTGTTCACATCCTGTTCTAACTGAGGTGTTTGAGACTCACGTGCATTCTGATAATTATGATAAATTCCATCCTTTATGCTTCAGAGTCATTTGGTGAAATTGCTTTCTCTTAGGGTGTTTTGTTCTACTGTACTTTGACATGGATTCCAAAGTCTGCATCATACTGAAGATAGGCGATTGTAATTATTATTTTGAAATGGACACATTGTTGAGCTCCTGGAACTGAGCCTAAAGATAAACATGGGGACTCAGGGACCTTGAAATCCACACCGGGCAGCTTCCTGATTCTTGCAGGCCTGTTTGGTCACTGCCAGACTAAACAGAAAGCTGCCCCTCCCATCCCTGGGCCAGCTCTTTGGGGCTTTTGTCAATTGGGCAGGAGTCAAATCCTTGAAGATACTTTCTGTGGAGAGCCTGCTTCTTTACATCCTCTGGCTGAGATCTTGGCCAGTGCTGACAACGTGGCCTCGAGCTGCCCTGGGGGGACTTGACATTTCCTCATTTGGGTCTCTGGGGTCTTTGCTGCAACTCAGCTGTGTATCTCAGGGAGCAGGAAAGGGAGGTGGCCTATGGTCTTGTTTCTCAGCCTCTGGAATTGGAAAGAAGCTTTGAAGTTAGGAAGAGGCCAGTTACTGACCAGAGAGGTAGAGATGCAATCGGGGAGGTGGGCTTTGGAGTGGTGAGGGGGCCAGGGGGCAGATGGCGAGCAGGTAGGGAGTGTGTGTTTATTACCCTGCGCTAAAAGTGTATCTGATGTCACTCAGTCACTGAGCACCTAGGAATAGTACCATCATGTCCAGCCAAGCACCCGCAGACACACAGATTCATTGGCTCTTAGCCACATATGGTGATGGCAAACCCTACTTTGTCCCATGTGGTGGCATTTCAGCATCTACTGAGCATCACCTGCAACCCTCCTGGGCTGCCCCCTGGCAGGTCCCAGTGCTGCAGGTCAGTGTCTGGGGCAGCAACTCTTTCCATTCCTCCATCCTCCTGCCTGCCAAGTCTCCTGCTGGCTTCTCTTACGGCTTTCTCTACCTCCATCTCTCTTCCCTTTCCAGAAAGATGCCAGAGAGGAAGGGAGGAAACCCTCCCCTCCAGGGAGTTCCCTCTTTTCGCTTGTCTTTCTTTGGTTCTTAACCTCAAGGACTGCTTTGTCCCACCTGGGTGACCCTGCTTCAAGGTGGCCCGCCTTTGGGGCCTGTCTTCCCTTGTCTTTGGAAGGCAAGCTCCAGAGGTGAGTCAACATTCAAACGTAGAGCATGTTCCTGAAAATAAAGAAATCTTCATTTACAGTGTGGCTGGCGAGGGTGTGGGGCACAGACATGTGGAGGGTGGGCACACGGAGAGGGGAAGGGACGTGGGCTGGGTCGGGGGAGATCAAGTGGCCCCACCATGTTGCAGAAGAACCTTAGCTGGGTCACAGGAAGTGGAAGCCACAGTTTGAAATGCCAGGCCACCTTCCTCCCAGCCAAGGAAGGGGCACACAGGCTGATGGCGGGAAAAGTGCATGCCTTTTTCTGGTTCCATCAATTCCTCTGAGAATCAGCAAAGAGTGAAAAGAGCCAAGGCCCAGATACTTGACCTGGTTAAAGACCCTACACTCCCTGAAGACAGGAACCAAGCCTTGTTCGTATTTGCAATTCAACACCAAGCACAGTTCCAGGCTCCAAGTCAAGCCCCAGGCAGTGCTGGTTGCCCTGAAGGCGCTCGGTCTGAAGGTGTCCGCCCAGGTGGAGGAAGCAGAGCCAGGGGATGGGGAGGCACCCCGCCCAGGGCCGTGAGTTTCTGTAGATCCTGGGCTAAGACAGCCACAGGCAGAAGCAAATCAAGGAAAGGCATTTTGATGACATCTCTTCTTCAACATTTTAAAATAGTGAGTACTCATTTTCACAGTACTCATCAGAACAACACAAAGATGTAACCAGAACAAGCTGTACTTCCCTTCCGACCCCTCACTCTCCCTCACCCTGGTAAACAATTTTCTTTCTCCTTAGAATTCTGAGATTTCATCAAGTTATGTCTAGGTTCGTGTCTTTTGAAACATAACCCTGCGTGGGACTTGCGCCTTTCAATCTACAATCCGAAGTCTCTGTCGGGTCAGGGAAATTTCCCTCTGTTATTTTTTAAATAGCACTTCTTGTCCGTCTGTTCTCTTTCTCTCTGTCTCTCCTTCTGGAACGTTTACTATTTGAACGTCATACCTCTCATTTTATTCTCTAAGTCTCTTCCTGTTCCCTCCTGGGTTCCACCTCTTTGTGTTTTTATGTTGTGGATCCTTCCTCTACTTGATCTTCTAAACCTCAGATTCACTGCCTGGCAGTGCTCCTCCTCTTTTCAGTCCATTTTCTGAGTTTTTTAAAATAATTTAAAAAAATGTTTTCTTTTAACTCCAAAAAGTCTTTTTCTCAGACCTAAATGGTAACTTCTTGAGCATTCTTTTTACTTGTTTTTCAAGCCTCTTTTACCTCCATGGGGAGCTCCCTGGGATGGAGGTTTGGTCCCTCTCCCCCTCATCACTGAGATCCTTGCATGCCCATGATTTTGCTGGCCATGGACAGGCAGATCAGGACATGAACGTTCACTGAGCAGTGGACGGCACAGACATTTCTGCTTTTCAGAGCCAGAAACAAACCAAATGATCAGCCACTTCTCTGAAGATCGGAGTGGGGCATCTTCTCTGCTTTGTGCTCTTCCTGGGATTCAAGTCCAGTTCTTGAACATGGAGGGATAGGGAATTATGAGCAAGGTGGGAGAATTAGCTTCAAAGAGCTGGAGAGGGGAATATACCTTCTTCTGCGCCTGCGGGACTGTCAGGGGTTGCAAATCTAGACCCTGTACATTTCGGCAGGAAATTGGGAGATTTCATGGTCAGTGATAGAGATGGGCTCAAGGCAGTCATTTGAAAGTTTCCCCTAATTCACAGAGAAATTGCCTTCAACCTCCCATGACTTTCACCTCTCCCCGGCAACCCGAACAATTGACTGCTTGAGTGCTTCCTCTTGTCTAACCTGACATCAGTGCTATCGGGCGCTAAGGAGAATCAGAGGCAGAGATCTTACCCCAACGCACTTCCCCCACCAGTAAGATGGTTTAGTTACCACCTCCTGAATTCTTTGTCTGAGCCACCAGGATGCTGTTGCTCTGTTTGCTTCCTCTTTGGGGCTCTGGGGGATGCTACAGCCGTCCTGGGGTTGGCTCCTCCATGCAAGCATGGAGGTGGTGCTGGGTGGCTCAGCAGGAAGGCCCCCAGGCTTTAGCTTTCCTGAGCTGCCCTTGGTTTACCTGTGGTGAACATAGGACCCAGAGGAATTGAGGATCTGGCTGGTGTCGGGGTAGGATCTTGGTGTGGGGAGCCCAGGGGAAGTCAGAGCCAGAGTTTCTCTAAGGGGAGGCAGAGTCCTCAGGAACAGAGCCAAGTGAAGACTGAGACACAGCCACAGCCTGTGGAACACCATCTGCAATGTGGCAAGGTGCAATCAGAAGAGAGGATGTGGTCCAGGAGAAGGAAGAGGAGGCGACAGCAGGTGTCCCCACGCCACAGAGGCTCAGGCGTCCTCTCTGCCTTGAGTTGACAAACCCACCACCACCCCACACTTTCAGAGGCTGTGACCACCTTCGGGCCAGGGAAGAGAAACCTCATGACTTATAACTTGTATTTATTTTGTTTTCCTAGAAAGTCTGAACATAACTGCGAGAGCTGTTTAAATTTAGGATCTGAGTTATAAAGCAGATAGGACTAAAAATTCTTTTTCCTACTAACTAGCAGTAAAGATCCTGAAAGAAGACAAATAAGTTTTAGACAAAATAAAGGGACTTGGCTTTATTTCCTGCACATCTGGGTTGCTCCATGAGTTGGAATCTGCAACCTTCCCTACCCCACACTTTCATGCCCTTTTAAAACCTTTTCCAGACCCCACTGGCTAGCAAATGACCTAAAATACATTGGAGAAACAGCAAAAAGATAAACAACCCAATTTGAAAATGAGCATTAGACTTGAATAGACATTGGCCAACAAGCACATGAAAAAGATGTTCCGTGTCATTAGTCATTCGGGAAACACACATCACAACCACTTCACAGCCATGATGGTGGCCACAATTGCAGTTTTAGAAAAAAGAAATGGCTGGGTGTGGTGGCTCATGCCTGGAGCCCCAGCACTTTGGGAGGCCGAGGCTGGTCAGGAGTTCAAGACCAGCCTGGCCAACATGGTGAAACCCGGTCTCTACTAAAAATGCAAAAATCAGCCAGGCGAGGTGGTGGGCACCTGTAATCCAAACTACATGGGAGGCTGAGGCAGGAGAATCACTTAAACCCAGGAGGCAGAAGTTGCAGTAAGCTGAGATTGCACCACTGCACTCCAGCCTGGGCGACAGAGTGAGACTCCATCTCAAAAGCAAACAAACAGACAAACAAACAAAACAAGAAATCCATACGGACGATGCTATCGCTGAAATATTGACCTCGGATTAATAATAGCCTGCATTCAGTAAGTGTTCAGCGTGTGCTGAGCATTTTGTGTGGACAATTTCTTTTGGTTCTCACAGTGATCCCATTATTCCCATTTTGCAGGTGAGGAAACAGACGTAGCTCAAGGGACAGCCCAAATTCCAGAGAGTCTGACTCAGGAATGCAAGCATTTAGCCCTCCCAGCATGCAGCGAGGTGGGAGGGAGAGAAGGAGCTGCCAAGGCCTCCTTCCTTCTTAGGACCATAGGTCAGAGTTCAGGGCACAGCACCTAACTTGGACAGCAAAGGGTGCTCCTTCCTGGCCTCGAACTGAAAAGTGGACGGCACTATTAAAAAAAGCTTCCAGCTTTTGTCTCGAACATATGGAAAAACAGGGTGGGAAAGGGACTCTAGAAGGAGACGTCCCCTAAAGCCGGTTGGAAGGATGATCAAGGTCGCAAGGACCATCGTCCATGAAGGATTAGCTGGTGTTACCTGGTGCATGAATGTACAGCCTTCTCTTCTATGGAGAAAGCGAGCCCCCAGGGAAGCCACTTCTTCACCATTTCCCAGCCCTGGAGGTTGCAGTCCTCTCATGCCATCACTTCCCATTAGCTTCCAACAATAAAGAGCCCAGACTCAGCCTGCTGAGCCGGAGAGGTGAGGAGGCATTGGCAGGGAGCCACCAGAGAGGGGGCAGCTGCATCTCAGAGCTGACTTCGGGATGGTGGCTGGCTCTGTCCCTGCTGTAGCCGACTGGCAGCAAAACTCCAATTGGAGGACAGGTTTCAAGTGCAAGTGGGGTGAGCAGAAGGATGAGTCCTGGCAGTGGCTGTCCCAGCCCTGGGCCATCGTGCCTGGGTCTCCAGTGAAACCCCATCCAGTGGCCATCATCAGAAACCTAAGCCCTGACTCTAGGGTCAGAGGTGGCTGTGAGTAGAGTAGACTGGGCTAGGTGGGTGACCACAGTGCCCCGAGGAGGGAGCAATGGCTGCATCTGGATGGGGAGGGGGTGGGAGAACGTTTGAAAAGGAAACGCCATTTGAACTCTGTCCTGAAGATTTGGCTTTGAGCAGTAATTGGCATCAAAGCCACAGTCCTGAAGTAGGGCATCACTTCATTCTTATCTTTGCAGAACTTTTTTTTTTTTTTTTTTTGAGATAGGGTCTCATTCTCTCACCCAGACTGGAGCTCAGTGATGCACATGGCTTACTTACTGCAGCCTCAAACTCCTAGCCTCAAGTGATCCTCCCACCTTGGCCTCCCAAAGTGCCGGGATTACAGGCATGAGTCCCTGCTCCCAGCCAGAAGCTTTCTGATATTATAACTTGAGCCTCTTGTGAGTTACTAAACTGAAGTGGCCAATCCTGTTCAGCTCTCATGCCAGCGTCTATCGATTTGCTATGCCTTCCTGGACCACAGTGTTGAGAAGGATTCTGAGTCTAAGGCTCAGTGGAAAAGATAACCGTTGTTGATTAGCGATGCCTGCAGCGGGCACACAGCAGGAGCAGCGGTGGCTGTGGATAATTCCTGCGGTGAGGCCAGCAGCTCCTGTTAAAACGGTGGCTCGGCTAAGGGTTGGGATAAACATCTCTGTTATCACACGTGTTCATGGGAATGATTACAAGGGCATTCATGGCCTGGATGGTCTCTGGAGGTGATGATCACCCCTTTCCATCCAGAAAAGTAAGTCCTTCCAGAAAGGCTCCTTCCTTTCTTCTCCATTATCTTGCACTCCCAAGAGGGGCAGCAGGTCAAAGAAAAGTGCTATTTCCTCCTCTTTCCCTGGGAAAGAACTGATGATTGGCTAGAGGGGGCCTCTTTCTCCAAGGCTGTTCTGGAGCTCTTGCTGGCTGAGGGCAGCTGCAGCCACACAGCTCATTCCTTGACATGGAAAGCTGAAACTTCTCGGATCCCAAGCTAAATACCACTGCTGTGGAACATCCAGTTTTTTTTCATGGGCCCCTGGTGAATTAAAACCCAGAAGCCAGAGGCCCACCTGCCAATTATTGCAGTTAATTCTGTGCAAGCTTGACTCAGGAACCGAGACAGAGCGTTCTGTTTGCTGCTGGGGGCGCACAGGGCAGGAGGGTGGGAGCCGGCTGTGGCTGCCGGGCTGTGAATGCCCTCTGTGTGTGCCGGGCTAGGCCTGGCAGCCACAGTGCCCTCCCTTGCACCGTGAGCTTGGCATCCAAGTGTGACTTCAGCGGGGCCTCTTTCTCCTTGAGGCTGCATCTGAGATGGAAGATTCGAACTGTCAGGAACTTTCCTTCCTCCTGCTTCGTGGGCAGCCCCCTGCATGCCCCTGAGAAACTCAGTGACAAACACTTATTTTTTTCCAAGGAACAAGAGAAAACAACACCCAGTTTAAAACTGTGGGGCTTTTCTGCGGCCTTTTCTCCTCTGACCCAACTGCCTAGCAAGATCTCGTTGGTCTGGGGAGAGAACAGTCACCCCTTGTTCCCTGGAAGCCACCTTTGAGTTCCAGCTGGGTCCTGCCTCAAGGTGGCATCCATGCCGGTTGCTCAAGGCTCTCCCTCCTGGTTCTTCTAGGTCCCTTCAGTGGAGCCATTGGCTAATTTATGAGTTCATTCACTCCTAGGCTAGGAAGACTGTGGAGGAGAAGATGGCCTTCTTGTCCTCTAGGAGTCAAGCAGGACAGTAGTGAACTCTTGAGTGCTAATAGTGGGGCACAGGGAGCCTCGGCTGGGCTCCCTGGATTAGACACTGTCCCTGCCCTCTGCACGCAAGTCACTTAGAGCAGCCCCTGGCATGTGGTGCAAACATATAAGTGGGGGAGATGCTAGCCAGGAAATGATCCCTAAGGAGGGGGTTACATGGAGACCTGAACAGCGAGCAGGATGCAGCAGGGAGTAGAAATGAAGGGACAGGAAAACGAGCTCAGGGGAGGAAACAGGGTACAAGTCCCCCAAGGCACAGGGCTCCTTCTGTTAACCGAGAAATCCAAGAGGCCTGGAGCGCAGACAGCTAGGAGAAGCCCAGCATGGCATGAGCTGGGGCAGGTGCCAGGTGGCCACACCTGGCTTCAGAAGCCAGGATAAGAATGTTGGCCTCCTTCCTCAGGGTATCTTGCTTCCTTCCTTCCTCAGGGAATTGATGGGATGATCTGAGCACTCCAACTTTGAGCACTGCACCGCAGCTCCTGCTCTTGTCTTCTGGACCAGATGCTTGGCCCCTGGACATCGTCCTCCAGTGACTCAGAAAGATAAACCATGTAACAGTGGCATTGCTTGCGGTGGGTACTGGCAAGGCTGGTGGAAAGATCATGAAAGCTCAGTCCCGACTGCAGGGTTGGAGGGGACTATGAATGGAGTGGACTGACCTAGAGATGGGGAATCCCAATGCTCAGACAGGAAATAATGTCATCCGCTGGATGGGAAGGGGTTGGAGAACGTCTGGAGAGGAAACGCTATTGGAGCTGTATCTCGGAGGTGAGGCTCTTGGACCAAGGCCATCTGAATCACAAGACCTGGGTGCAGAGGTGTGAAGGGCATGGTGGGTTCAGCATCAGGGTTCGGAGGGAAGGTTTTATTGGACTGTGCATCTCCTGACCCTGGGACATTTGTGCCTCCTTACTGACCCAGACAGTGGGTGGCTGATTGGAACCATATGCTGGAAGTCTTCTGCTGGGGCAGGAAGGGGCCTCATTCCAAACCCCATGCTGAGAAAGGAGCTGGCCGGCTTGGACCCATGATTGTCCCCTGCTGGGACCGGTGATGCTGCGGTTTGCTGGATTAGTTCCCCTTCGATGAAGAACTCCATCCTCTGGGATGGACAGCAAAGAAAGGGCCAGCCTGTGACTTCTCTCAGCTCTCGCTGGCATCTTAGACGAGCCTATCCTGGCAGATTTCTGGACCAGAAAACTCATGTGTAAAACACTTCATACCTGCCCCAGGTCCCAGGGGACCCTGTGCCCCGTGCTCCCCTCCGGCCCCAGCTGCAGCAAATGTCTCCTCACAGGGGCCCAAGTCCCAGCAGCCACCTTAATCACATGGCAGGAGTGTCTATTTTCGTTACATAAACAGAGTTGTCTACATTTGGATTCCGGGGCTGGCTACAGGAATTTGTAAACAGCGTGGTGTACGTGTTTCACAGAAAGTTGCCAGGCTGTGCTCTTTCCCACTGCCTGTTGTCCAGTTTTCCCTTTTATAGAGAGTCTGGCTGGGAAAGGGAGACAGAACTTATTTGGGAATGGAGGACAATCTCTCAGGCAAATTCCTCTCCCCCACCCCAGTCACCGCTACCTCGTTGGCTTCCATTTGGAGGTCTGATGCAAAATTAAGACCACTTCTGAATTATGAATCCTTCCTAAATGCTAGCTTCTATAACTGTAAATATAAACCCCATAGCAAACAATGTTGGGGAGATTTTATTCCCAGAAAGGTAACAAGAAATTTTGAAGTTTGAGGCAGGTTTTTTAAACTCTTGGACACTGCTGTCCCTATCTGAGCCGAGACCCCATGTGACATCATGACATTCCACTGGCCCCCTCTTCTACTTCCAGGAGCTGTCTTGAGCTTGCAGCAGAGGCTTTTAAGGCTCTAGAGGAGGGCAGTGCAGTGGTAGCCCCAAGGAAAAGAGGGGTGCTCACTTTTTCCTTTCATTTAATAGCCGTGAATGGAGCATCTGTTGAGATCAGAGGCTGTGTTGAGCCCTGTGGGTCTGAGGAGATGTGAACACAAATCGTTGATGTCAAAAAACTGCAGTGAGACTGGGTGTAGTAGCTCATACCTGTAATCCAAGCACTTCAGGAGATCGAGTGCGGGCAGGTCACTTGAGGCCAGGAGTTCGAGACCTGCCTGGCCAACATGGTGAAACCCCATCTCTGCTAAAAATACAAAAATTAGCCAGGTGTCGTGGTCCACACCTATCATCCCAGCTACTTGGGAGGCTGAGACAGAGAATCACTTGAACCCAAGAGGTGGAGGTTGCAGTGAGCCGAGATCGCACCACGCAATCTAGCCTGGGAGACAGAGCAAGATTCCATCTTAAAAAAAAAAAAAAAAAAAAAAAAAACAAAAAAAAAAAAAAAAAAAAAAAAAAAAAAAAAAAACTACAGTCAAAAGTGGACGGAGTGGGTTGTTACGCCTAATATATGTTTGCAGAAAGGAATGAATGGAAAATAGGTCTGTGACTGACAATGAAGCCTGTTAACAGTGGGTGAGGTTGAACCTTAATCTTAAATTCAGTGCAGGCTAACTTTTGTTCTAACTGAAAGCTAGGGTCACAAGCCATCCTGCTTTGCCTGGGACTAAGGGGATCTCAGGACACAGGATGGAAAAGTTCTCAGGCAAACTACAGCAAGTTTGTCTCCCTACTTAAAATTCAAAGAAAAGAGAATGAGGAAGAAAAGCTCCTGTATAGGAACTATCCAGACTAGGAAAAACAACCATGAGAGGTTACTGGGACGTGAACCATATATGGACAGTTATTTCTCTCCTTTTATGGGAGAATGGAGAAAAACAAAATAATCTATCCACATAGAAAGAAACAGAGGAAAATTAGTGGGTTATGAGAAATTGGCCATTGACAGCCAAGACAAAAAGACATGTTCTTAAAACATTCTCAAACAAACCTGCCATTAAATAAAGCTACGGATACGTTTTAACTTCATCTGTACAGAGAACTGCAAAGAAATGCATGGCTTTTAATCACTCCAAATGCTGTAAGGGTCTGAACACATCTATTTCCCAAGAGCATCGGTATTCAGAAGAGGTGAAGTTAGAATAAGCAGCAGTTTAAAATAGTGTTTAGTAAGAAAGGTTTTAGGTTATACCTAGGCGTTGTCTTCCTTTACTTGTTGCTGTAAAGTGTATCCTTTTTAGAAAGACGTGCAGATGTTAATAGTTAATGATTTTCAAGGAAGCAGGGAGGTCTCCTATTTTAATAATGAGCTTACTGTGCTAGAAACGCCATAGTTAGTCTGGAAGCTCACACCGTGATGTCAGATCAGCCGAGGGCTCTAGGAAAGCGTAGCTGTTCCCCTGGAGTAATAAAGCTCTGCTTTGGCGCCACCTGGCGGCAGCTACCCAAATTTCAGGTACGGAACCCAGGAAGAGAGAAGTTTAAGTTTAGCGTTTAAGTTTAGCAAGTGGCAAAAGGCTGGGGGAAGTGGCTTATGCCTGTAATCCCAGAACTTTGGGAGGCGGAGGCAGGAGGATCACTTGAGCCCAGGAGTTGGAGACCAGCATGGACAACATGGCGACACCCCATCTCTATAAAAAATAGAAAAATTAGGCGTGGTGGGGCGTGCCACGCTGAGGTGGGAGGACCCTTTGAGCCTGGAGGTCAGGGCTGCAGTGAGCCGTGACTGTGTCACTGCACTCCAGGATGGGTGACAGCGTGAGACCCTGTCTCAAAAAAAAAGGGGGCCAGAAAAGGCCATTTCTATCACCAAAAGCATTATTTTATGCATTTAGAATTGTGAGGACTTGTGCAAAGGAACCTGGCTCCTCTTGGCCAGACCTTTTCATCCAGAGTATGAGTTTTTGTCGCCTTTTGTTCTCAGCTGTCAGATGAGGTTCTTTGTGACTATCTTGCAGGGTTGGCGTAGAACTAGAGCCATGCTATATAAAGTTTCTTGCGCCATGAAATACTACGCAGCCATAGAAAAGAACAAGATCACATCCTTTGCAGGGATATGGATGGAGCCGGAGGCCATTATCCTCAGCAAACTAACACAGGGACAGAAAACCCAATACCACATGTTCTCACTTGTAAGTGGGAGCTAAATGGTGAGAACTCATGGACACAACAGACACAGGGGAACAACAGACACGGGGACCTACTTGAGGGTGGAGGGTAGAAGGAGGGAGAGGAGCAGGAACGATAACTATTGGGTACTAGGCTTAGTACCTGGGTGCTGAAATAATCTGTACAACAAACCCCCATGACACAGTTCATCCACATAACAACTATGCACATGTACCCCCGAACCTTTTTTTTAAGAAGCTATCACTTAAAATAAATAAAATAAGGTTTCTTGCACATTGCCTGGCACTCAGGAGTTGCTCAATAAATGGGAGCAATAAAGCTGGCAGCAATGGCTGCTGACGTGACCGATGGGCAGGGGCAGGGTGAACCTGAACGTGGTGGCTGTGGGCTGCAGGTTCAGACTGCACTTGAACTTTGCTGCTGTCAGTAATTTCCCGAGAGTAGATAATGTAGGGTTGCTTGAAGAGTCGAGCCACGTGAGAATCTGAAAGTGCAGCTGAGCCTGGGCTCTCTAACGGAAGCAGAGTACTGGGTCAAGTTTCCCGGGCAAGACCTTTCCCAGAGGCCCGAACAAGGACCTAAGGTCCTGCCCAACATTTGACAAGTTTCCAGAGATGTTATGAAGAAGAGACCATTTTTTTCTGAGACTGAGAAAATGGAGAATGTAGGCAAAATACTAAGAAATTGTTTTGTTTTGTTTTTGAGATGGAGTCTTGCTCTGTTGCCCAGTCTGGAGTGCAGTGGTGGCACCATCTTGGATCTTTGCAACCTCTGCCTTTTGGATTCAAGCAATTCTCCTGCCTCAGACTCCCCAGTAGCTGGGACTGCAGGTGCACGTCACCACACCTGGCTAATTCTTGTATTTTTAGTAGAGACGGGGTTTCACCATATTGGCCAGGATGGTCTCGATCTCTTGACCTCGTGATCCGCCTGCCTTGGATGGCTGTCAAGAGCATTGTATAGAGTGGGGAAAAGCTGGTCTCCAGAGATTGTCTACTGTCTGTTCTTATTTCTCTAACGTTCTCAAAATAACAGGTTTACAGAGAGGGATATCTGATTAGTGGTTGCCATGTCCTAGGGATTGGAGAGAGGGTTCATCTATGAAGGGGTGGCCCCAGGGAGCTTCTTAAGGATGATACAGCAATTGTGTTCCTTGGTTGCGGTGGTAGTTTCCCAAATCTGGATATCAGATTAAATGACATCAAGGCTGAGTGTGGTGGCTCACACCTATAATCCCAGCACTTTGGGAGGCCGAGGCGAGAGGATGACTTGAGACCAGGAGTTGAGGACCAGCCTGGGCGACCTAGCAGGCTCCCATGTCTACAAAGAATAACAATCACAAAAAATTAGCTGGGTGTGGTGGTGTGTGTCTGTTGTCCCACCTACTTGAGAGGCTGAGGCAGGAGTATTGCTTGAGCCCAGGAGCTTAAGGTGACAGTGAGATATGATCACGCCACTGCACTCCAGCATGGGTGACAGAGCAAGACTTTGTCCCCTCCACAAAAAAATTTTATTGCTAGGTGCAATGGCTCACACCTGTAATTCCAGCACTTTGGGGGGTCGAGGAGGGTGGAGTACCTGAGGTCAGGAGTTGGAGACCAGCCTGACCAACATGGCAAACTCTTGTCTCTACTAAAAATACAAAAATTAGCTGGGTGTGGTGGAGGGCACCCGTACTCCTAGCTACTTGGAAGGCTGAGGCAGGAGAATCGCTTGAACCCGGGAGGTGGAGGTTGCAGTGAGCTGATGATATGCCACTGCACTCCAGCCTGGGTGACAGAGTGAGACTCCATTAAAAAAAAAAAAACTTGCATCAAATTACACACACACACACACACACACACACACACACACACACACACAGACACACACAAATGACTGCATGTAAAAATGGTGAAATGTGAACACAGTCTGTGGTCTATCTAGCTGCAAGGATTGTATCAAATCAGTTTCCTACTTTTGATATTATCCTATAGCTGTGTCCCGTGTTACTATTGGAAGAAGCTGGGTGAAGGGTACACACAACAATTTTGCAATTTCCTGTGAATCTATAATTCTTTGAAAAAATAATTTCAACAGAGAGAAATGTACAAAATGATTGTATCCTGCATTCTCTAAAATTTGAAAAAATTGGAAGAAGAAAAAGCAAATCCCAAAGCCTTTCTCCGGGCTGTTGGCAGCTGCTGCAGGCAGCAGAGCGAGCGCCACCTGCCCAGAGCACGTGAGGCTGGTTTTCATTGTCACTGCAGAGGTGAAACCTCTGGACTTGGCTGCTTACGAACCAGGCACACTCGACAGCACGGTGGGGACACAGTGTGGCCGTTTTGAGCACCACAGCCTGGAATTTAGATTTTTCTCTCTCTGGCCCCAGCAAAAGGGAACCTCCGGTGAACACCCTGCCTAGTGAGGCTGGAGAGACAATAAACTAGTCTGTGGTTGGCAGGAGTTCTCCAGGTGTGGACAGCAGGCTCTCCTGGGCCACGCCCTGTATGAAAACTCAGTCAAGCTGTGCTGTCTCCTTGAGGCTGCTAATTGGAAGCAAATTCTGAAAGCCACCCCACTTTGGAATCCCAGAGAGGGCTGGAGAGGAGTTTCCTTTAAGACTAAGCAGGGAACCATGGGTTTGTTCTAAATTTTCAAGAACATGGAATCCTTTGAAAAGATTTTGTAAGGGAGCAGGTGCTTGGCTTTGACGGACGTCCCATTTAGTTCAAACCTGAGAGCACTGGGAAAGGGAAGGGTGGGAATCCATGGTGAGGGGGCCATGTTCCCAGGAAGCAGCAGCTGGAGGTGCTTTTCCTGCCCTGAACACCCTCCATCCTGGGCTTCTGTATTTGAATTAGAAACAGAAGTTCCAAGGAAAACCCACTTCAACATCTGCCCAAACAAAGGGCTCTGAGAATAAGGAGACATTGTCAGAATATGTTGACATGGTTTGGATCTGTGTCCCTAACAAACCTCATGTCGAATTGTAATCCCCAGTGTTGGAGGCGAGTCTTGATGGGAGGCAATCGGGTCATGGGGTGGATTTCTCATGAATGGCTTGGCACCATCCCCTTGGTGCTGTAATCCACTCCAGAATCATTGCCATCTCTTCTAATATTCTTTTTTTTTTTTTTTTTTTTT
>NW_016107356.1:4532785-4542494 GCF_001604975.1 Cebus imitator
TTTGAGATGGAATTTCGCTCTTGTTGTCCAGGCCAGAGTGCTGTGGCACAATCTCTGCTCACTGCAACCTCCGCCTCTGGGTTCAAGCAATTCTGCCTCAGCCTCCTGAGTAGGAGGGATTACGGCACATGCCACCATGCCCGACTAATTTACATGTACGTATAAATTTTTTTTAGTAGAGATGGGGTTTCACCATGTTGGCCAGGCTGGTCTCGAACTCCTGACCTCAGATGATCTGCCCACCTCAGCACCCCAAAGTGCTGGGATTACAGGCGTGAGCCACCGTGTCCAGCCTTCTTCTAATATTCTGAACCAGGCATAGAGAAAGCAGAAGCTCAGTGCATAGCTAAATGAAATTACCAGAGATTCTCAGTGCAGCCATTTCCAGCTTTTCACAAAACCATTGTGCTCACATTAATAGCATCAAGGAAGGCTTCCTACACCATGAGCTCCATTAAAAACTTCACGTTTTGTTAATGGTTTTGAAAAGGTAAGAAGTTTCTTTTCCAGCATCTTTCATTGGAGTGATAATCTTGGTACATTGTAAATAGATGGTGTTGTTGACTTCATCATAGCCAGAATCTAGAATTATCAGCATTCTTTCGGGGTACAATGAGAGCTTTTTTCCAGCCAGATACAGAATGAGCAATACAGGTAAGGTCCCTGTTGTCATGGAGCTCAAATTCTCTTAGAGAAGGGAAAGAGAAAATCAATAAAACGGTAATTTCATAATTCAGACGCCACACACAGCTGCAAGGCTGTGCACAGACACCATTCACACTGTAGACTAAGTGACCGCTGCCCCCTGGGTTAAGCGTTGCCCTGCCTGAGAGACAGTATACGACAGCCCCACACAATTCAGATAATAAAAAGTGCTATCAGGAAAATAAGGCAGGGTAGCCGGTGACTGAGTGTGGGAGTCAGTGTTACAGATTGCATGGGCAGAAAAAGGCCTGCCTGTCTAAGGAGGCATCATTTGACATGAAGAAGGAAGAAGCTGTGCCAAGATCTGGGGGAAAAGCATTGGAGGCAGAGGGAACAGCGTATGCAAAGTTGCTGAGGCAGTCTTTATAACTGCAGCACGAAGAGGTCCCTGTCCTAATCTCTGGAAGCTGTGAATATGTTACCTTACCTGGTAAAATGAACTTTGCAGGTGTGATTAAGTTAAGGATCTTGAGATGGGAAGATGATATCGGATTATACAGATGGGACAAATGCAATCACAAGGCTCCTTATAAAAAGCAGGCAGGAGGGTTAGGGAGTGGGAGAAGATGTGATCACGAAGGAGGAGGCTGGGCCGGGTGTGGTGCTCATGCCGGTAATCCCAGCGCTTTGGGAGGCTGAGTTAGGTAGATTATTGAGGTCAGGAGTTTGAGACCAGCCTGGCCAACATGGTGAAACCCCATCGCTACTAAAAATATACAAAAATTGGCCTGGTGTTTGGTGGGTGCCTGTAGTCCCAGCTACTAGGGAGCCTGAGGCAGGAGGATCACTTGAGACCAGGAGGTGGAGGTTGCAGTGAGCTGAGGTCACACCACTGTACTCCAGCCTGGGTGACAGAATGAGACTCTGTCTCAAAAAGAAAAAAAAGAAAGAAAAGCAGAGGCTGGATGGATGCCAGGGAGAGGGCCAATAGTCAAAGAATGTGGGTGGCCTGGAAAAAAAGGTAAAGAAATAGATTCACACCACCGCTTCCCTCAACCCCCAGAGCATCCAAAAGAAACTGGCTCTGCTGCCATCTTGATGCTAGTCCAGTGAAATCAGCTTTGGACTTCTAACCCAGAACTTTAAGATGATATTATAAATATGTGTTAAGTCACTAAATTTGTGGTCGTTTCTTATAACAGCAATGGGAAGTTAATACAGATTTGAAGACAAAAACAGAAGGCAGGGAAGCAGGATCAGACTATGTGAGATGAGCTTGCAGAGAGGGCCAGCGGCCAGCTTTTCCATGGCCTGGCCAGCCGTACTAAGCAGTCTGGATTTTATTTTCAAGGCGAAAGGAAACTAATGTAGAGTTTCAGGAGGGGAATTGTGGGTTATGGTTTGTGTTTCCAAAAGATCCCACTGGTCCCTCTTGGAAATGTGTGAATGGGGACAGAGCGCAATGCTGGAGGTGGAGCAGCCGGTGGTCCAGGTATGAGCTGAGAAGTAGCTGGGCAGGGACGTGTTTGGAGCATCAAGTTATTTCTATTACTATTATTTTGAGACGGTGTCTTACCCTGTGGCCCAGGCTGGAATGCAGTAGCGTGATCTCGGCTCACTGCAACCTCCACCTCCCAGGTTCAAGCCATTATCCTGCCTCAGCCTCCCAAGTAACTGGGATTACAGGCGCCTGCCACCACACGTGGCTAATTTTGGTATTTGTGGTAGAGACTGGGTTTCACCGTGTTGGCCATACTGGTCTCGAACTCCTGACCTCAGGTGATCCATACTCTTCAGCCTCCCAAAGTACTGGGATTACAGGTGGGAGCCGCTGTAGCATCAAATAACAGAGCAGTAGGAAACATATTTCAGTGCCGGGCATGGTGGCTCATGCCTGTAATCCCAGCACTTTGGGAGGCTGAGGTGGGCAGATCACAAGGTCAGGAGATCTAGACCATCCTGGCTAATACGGTGAAACCCTGTCTCTATTAAAAATACAAAAAATTAGCTGGGTGTGGTGGCACATGCCTGTAGTCCCAGTTACTTGGGAGGTTGAGTCAGGAGAATCTCTTGAACCCAGGAGGTGAGGTTGCAGTGTGCCAAAATCATGCCACTGCACTCCAGCCTGGGTGGCAGAGGGAGATGCCACCTCAAAACAAAACAAAACATTTCAATTTATTACCTTAAGGGGTGGGGCAAGAGAGACAAGTTCTAAGAGGCTTTTCATGTAAAAATGGAAAGAACTAGGTTTAGGGCAACAATGAGAAAAGGCAATGAAAAAGGCAAGATTCTGAGAGAAGTTGCCTGCTTAACTGGTGAGACGGATTGTGACTCTTCTTTGCAATTGGCCATTATACTAGTTTACAATATGACACAAAAACCCAGGCACAGTTTTCAAAGAAGTTGGGATGGGTTATTAAGGTTCTGGTGGACTTGATGCGACTCAGTGGCCAAACTCATACACCCATGTTCAACACGTGCAGAGGCTTTTCTGTAACAGGACGCAGAGTCAACAATATTTGCTAATGAATTGGGGGTGTGGTAGGTGATACACACGCACAAAAGAAATCTAAGCTAATTCTGAGGTTTTTTTTGGCTTACATAACTAGAAAGAAGGTGGAGTCGCTTTGCTGTGGTAGGAGAGGAGTAGGTTTGGTAGGAGAATTGAGTTATGTTTGGACATCTGAAGTTGAGATGCTGGTTAGAAATCCAAGTGAAAATGTCAAATGAGCATTTTGACACTTGATTCTGAAATTCAGGGGAGAGGACTGGGCTGGAGATACAAATTTTCAAGCCCCCCTACAAATACATGGATTTTAAATAAATCAACTTTTTTCGTGGTATAGTTTACACAAAATTATACACACCTGTTTTACTTGCATGGTTCAATGAGTTTTACTCAGGTAACCACCTACGACAACCTAGATATAGACCAATTTGATCACCCCCCCCCCACCAAAATTCCCTCTTCATCCTTTGCAGTCAATCTTTCCCTCATCTGGTCATAGAAACTACTGCTCTGCTTTCTGTCATGATAGATTGCTTTTGCCTTTCTAGAAATGGAATTATACAGCACAGCCTTTTTGTGTCTGACTTCTTTTGCTCATATACTGTTTGTGAGATTCATCCATGTTGTTGCATGTATCCTTTATTTGTTCCTTTTTATTGAATAATATTTCATTGTATGAATAAAACACAATTTGTTCAGCCGCTTATCTGTTGAGGGATATTTGGCTTATTTCCAGTTTTTAGCTATTTTGAATAAAGCTGCTATACACATTCATGAATTTTTGTGTGGGAATATTTAAAAAATTTCTCTAGGTAAATACCTAGAAGGGGGATTATTGGAAACTTTAGGTCCAGTTACCAAACTGTTTCCAAGTGGCTGTATCATTTTACATTCCCAAGACAATGTATGAAAATTCCACTTAGCCCACGTCCTCACCAATGCTTGGTGTTGTCAGTTTTTCAAAATGTAGCCATTCTGGCCAGGTATGGTGGCTCATGCCTGTAACCCCAGCACTTTGGGAGGCTGAGGTGGGTGGATCACTTGTGATCAGGAGTTAGAGATCAGCCTGGCCAACATGGCAAAACCCTGTCTGTACTAAAAATACAAAAATTAGCCAGGCGTGGTGGTGTGCACTGCAATCCCAGCTACTCCTGCTGAGGCAGGAGAATTGCTTGAACCCAGGAAGGGGAGGTTGCAGTGAGCCAAGATCTCACCACTGCATTCCAGTTTGGGTGATAGTGTGAGACTCCATTTCAATAGAAGAAAAAAAAGTAGTCATTCTAGTGAGTGTGTAGTGGTACCTTATTGTGCTTATAAGTTATATTTCCAATGACATTGAGCATTTATGTGCTTATCGTGTATCTTTTTTCGTAGTGTATGCATAAACCTATTATCCATTATTATTGAATCATTTTTTTTTTCAAATGACTTCTTTATATATTCTAGATGCAAATTTGTTGTATATTCTAGATACAAATCCATTGTGGTTATTTTTCCCAGTCTATTTTTTTGCCTTTTTGTTTTCTTAGGAGTAAAAGACTTTAATGATGAGGCCCAATATATCAACATTTTCCTTTTATGATTCATGTGTTTCTTAGTTTTTGTTTCCTCTATCTGCTCTTAAGATTTCTCATTGCTTTTGATTTTAAGCATTTTATGCAAAAGTATGGCTTTCTTTGAAATAATTCTCTCTGAAGTTTTTAGTACTTGAACTCATGGCTTGATTTTTTTTTAAAAAGCGGTTTTGGAAAAATCTCAATTACTATTTCTTCAAATATTGCTTCTGCATCAGCCACTTTCTCCTCTCTTTCTGGGACTCCAACTATATTTCTGTTAGTTCTTTCTCCTATATCTTTCATACTTTTTTTGGGTGTATTCTATTATTTTGTTCTGTGCTTCACTGTAGATATTTTCTGCTGACTAGGTTTCTAATTCACGAATCCCCTCTTCAGCTTTACCTATGCTGCTGGTAAATCCATCCTCTAAATGGATACATTTAAAAAATAAATTTCTACAGAGATTCTATTTATTCTTGGCCTGACTTTGGAAATTTGTATTTTTCTGGAAAATTATATATTTCATCCAAAACTTCAAATGGTATTTCCAGAGTGACTTTTTATTTAGTTTATTTTATTTTTATTTGTTTTCACTTTTGTTCCTTTCTGTTTTTATCTTAAAGTTTCATTTATTCTACATTTTTAGTTTATTTTGTAGTTATTTTGCTTTTTGAGTTTAATGAGTTTCTATTATTTTCCTTTTATTTATTTTTTAGAAACAGGGTTTCATTGTATCACCCAAAGTGGAGTGCAGTGGCACCATAATAGCTTACTCTAACCTAGAACACCTGGGTTCAAGCCATCTTTCCACCTCAGCCTCCTGAGTAGCTAGGACTACAGCCATGCACCACCATTCCCAGATAATGTTTTTTTAGAGATTCTTTTATAGAGATGGAGTCTCACTATGTTGCCCAAGCTGTTCTCAAACTCCTGGCCTCGAGTGATCCTCCTGCCTTAGCCTCCCAAAGCATTGGGATTACAGGTGTGAGCCACCATGCCTGGCCTCCTTTCCTTTTAATGAATTCATTTGCTGTATCAACTTGCCTCTAGGGTTCACATTGTCTGCATCCCAGAAGTTTTCATATATGGCATTTTCTTTGTAATTTAATATCTTAATATTTCTGTGTTTTCCTCTTTATCCATAAGTTAAGTGGTCATGTCCTTACATTTTGGTTTTTAGATATATCAAGGTGTACTGGGGTTTTTTGTTTGTTTGTTTGTTTGTTTTGAGACGAAGTCTCACTCTGTCTCCCAGGCTGGAATGCAGTGGCACGATCTCCGCTCACTGCAACCTCTGTCTCCCAGGTTCAAGCAATTCTCCTGCCTCAGTCTCCCAAGTAGTTGGGATTACAGGTGCGTGCTACCACGTCTGGGTAATTTTTTTTATTTAGTAGAGACAGGGTTTCACTGTTGTTCAGGCTGGTCTCAAACTCCTGACCTCAGGTGATCCACCTGCCTCAGTCTCCCAAAGTGCTAGGATTATAGGCGTGAGCCACTGTGCCCAGCCTTAAGGCATACTGTTACAAAATATCCAGGAGGCCGGACAGAACAGTGGGTGAAACAAGGATTTCATTCAGGTGGCCGCTGGCTCAGAGGATTAGCATCCCAAGTCTGAGCCCTGGAGAAAGAAAATGGGGTACTTTTATACATTCAGTGCGATGTAGCAGCTAACAGGTTTACAGAAGTTAGAACAAGGAACAGTTAATTAATTTGCAGCATGTCTTGTGATGTATGTTACATTTGAAAAATAGCATTTTGAGAACCGCATTGTACATTCTTTAGGTGTTATCTTGTCCTGTGACCTTGCAGCTGGTCAGTAAGAAAAACAGGAGTCTTGAGATGCCTGGAAACTTTGCTGAGAATGTGGGGAGAATAGATAAGGTAGGTTTTATGAGGAGTTAGTTAATTTTAAGCAGAGCTGGGGGTTAGGTTTTATATTAAACACGACACAACACAGCAAAATTTACTTTATTATATAGCAACTACAAATTATAAGATTTTTACTATTATTGCTATTATTTAATTCCCTTATTCAGTACAGAATATACTTTTGTTGATTTGTAATTTAACTGCATTGTTGTAATAGATCCCGGTCTATATAAAGCTGATATTTAAAATTTTGGTTGGATTTCTTTTAGGACCCAGCATATGGTGAGTTTTTAAAACTGTTTTAGGGACCTTGTAAAGAATGTATATCACTTATTGGTTAGGTGTGGGCTCTCTCTATTTTATAAAGGTAATTAATTCTATTACTCAAATATTCTACGTCTTTACTTTTAAAAAAAATCTATCATTTTCTGACACCTAATTTCTACCATTGTGGATGCCTCAATTTCTTGTTAATCTGCCTGTTCTGCTTCAAATATTTTGAGTCTATATATAAGCCCATGATTTTAGTATCTTCCTAGCATGTTGTTTCTTCTACTAAATTGTAGCGACATTTAATAGCTTATGGCTCACCTGAAATTTCACTTTTCCTTAGATTTCTGCATTTTAGCCTTAGCTTTTTTCATCACTTTATTTTCAACTTTTTATTTGTTTTTATTTTAGATGTACATCTTTATTTTGTATTTTACTTTTTGAGACAGAGTCTTGCTGTTTCAGCCAGGCTGGAGAGCAGCAGCACGATCTGGGCTCACTGTAACCTTTTCCTCCCAGGTTCAAGTGATTCTCATGCCTCAGCCTTCCAAGTAGCTGGGACTACAGGCATGTGCCACCATGCCTGGCTGATTTTTATATTTTTAGTAGAGATGAGGTTTCGCCATGTTGGCCAGGCTGGTCTTGAGCTCTTGGCTTCAAGGGATCCACCCATCTCAGCCTCACAAAGTGCTGGGATTACAGGTGTGAGCCACCGCCCCAGGCCTAGATGCATATCTTTTAAGAAGCATATAGCTAGATTTTATTTTGTTATTAAATTTAATAATACTTCTTTTAATAGGTGCTTATTTTATTTAAGGATATTGTGATTATAGATATATTCAGATATTATCTTAGTCATTGGGGCAGTTATAGTAAAAATATTGTAAATGGGATGACTTATAAACAAAAATGTGTTGCTCACAGTTTTGGAGGCTGGGAGGTCCAAGATCAAGGCACTGGCAGATTGGGTGTCTGGTGAGGTCTCCCTCTTCAGTTCACAGACGGTGCCGTCTAGCTGTGACCTCACATGGGAAAGGGGAAGACAACCTCCCTGCAACCTCTCTTCTAAGGTCATTAATCGCATTCCTGGGTCTCCACCCTCTGGGCCTAATCACCTCCCAAAAGCCCTACCTTTTAGTAATATCACATTGGGAGTTAGGATTTCGTTATATGAATTTTGCAGGGACAAAAACATTTATGCCACAGCAGATATATTTCTACCACCTTATTTGGTGATTTCCGTCTTTTTGCTTGTTTGTTTGTTTGCTTTTTGTGTGTTTTTTTGAGAGAGTCTCACTCTATTGGCCAGGTTGGAGTGCTGTGGCATGATCTCAGCTCACTGCAACCTTTGCCTCCTGGGTTCAAGTGATTCTCCTGCCTCGGCTTCCTGAGTAGCTGGGAATATAGGTGTGTGCCACCACGCCCGGCTAATGTTTTTGTATTTTTAGTAAAGACAGGGTTTCATCATGTTGGCCAGGCTGATTTCGAACTCCTGACTTCAGGTGATCCACCTGCCTCAGCTTCCCAAAGTGCTGGGTGGAATTACAGGTGTGAGCCACTGTGCCTGGCCAGTGATTTCTGTTTAAAAATTTTTTCTTAAAGTGTTTTTCCCACCTTTGTTTCCATTGGATAGGTAAAACATTCTACATTTGCTTTTATTTAAACAAGAAATGAATTTTGCTGTGTTTCAATGTACAGATTTAATTTGTTTCTCGTGATCACCCACACATTGTTAATATGATAGTGCATGCCGTGTGAGGTCAAAGACTGCACCACGCTGGGAGAACTCATTCAAGCAAAACAGCAGAGCTGTCCCTTAAAATTGATTTCTGGGAAGATAAGTTTACTTTTTAATTTATTCATACAATTTAATTCCATTTTAATTCATTTTTAAGGGAACATCACATTTTGTATGAAAAAACAGGGTTATTTTCATATTCTGCTTATGGGAAATAAATGTATTTATAATGCAATAAAGTAAAATTGAATGTACAATTTTGTGGCTATGTGTTTATGTGTCTTTTTCTGGAGGGCATTTACTAATGCGCGTCTGGTTCTCAGAACTCATGACTTCAAAAGGTTAAGAGCCACTGGCTCAGATTTGTGTTCTAGGTGCCACTGAGGCTGTGCGTCACTGGTCCTAGAGGATGTTTTGTGGAAAAAAATAAGTTTCTACCATCAGATATATTTGGGAAATGCTGCGAAGAATAGGCAGAATAACGAGAATCCCCCAAATCTCCTTTTGGGGATTTGCCATGCTCAGATCATATTGAAGACAGAAATCCTGCCATGAAGAAACCTCCAACTTTGTCAAGTTAAAGTACCCCACTTTAATTTTCAGAAATCATTTAGCCTCCCACTGAACATTATGGGAAAGAAATGATGCTCTAGAACATTCTCAGTCTTTGCGTTATGCCACACTTCAGGGAGCTGTTTTGTAAAACTGCTTCTACTGAGCTCCATGTTGACTTTGCACATTCAGCCACTTTTGAGGAACTTCATTTTTAAAAAGGCCAACAGCTGTTTTCAACATGAGAGAGATGTCTAAATGACTTGCTCTTCAAGAACGAGGGAGAGGGTTGGGTGTAGTGGCTTACGCCTGTAATCCCAGCACTTTGGGAGGCCGAGGCAGGTGGATAACTTGAGCCCAGGAGTTTGAGATCAGGCTGGGCAACATGGAAAAACCCGTCTCTACAAAAAATAATGATAAAAAAATTAGCTGAGCATAGTGACACACGCCTGTAGTCCCAATTACTCAGGAGGCTGAGGTGGGAAGATCACCAGACCCCAGAAATGTCAAGGCTGCAGTGGGCCATGATCATGCCACTACACTCCAGCCTGCAAGACTGAGTGAGATTCT
>NW_016107356.1:4543215-4552398 GCF_001604975.1 Cebus imitator
TATTGGAAGGGTGTGGGGAAGGGAAGTGGGTGTGGCTGTGGAGGCTAATATCACCTACTCTAATAGGCAGTCAGTAGATTGAGAAGCCAGTGTGTTTAATGTAGGCTATCTCCTAGCGGGATCGGCATTAACGGACTGGAAGATCTCCGAGAAGATTATCCAGCTTTCCTTCCTCCCCATCATGTGTCATGAGCAGTCCTGCTCTGTCTAAGGCGTCTCATTAGCCTGCGGTGTGCACCCACAACAGTCCCCTCAGAAAAATACAGTAGCTTGAAAGGCACAGTCTATGAGAAACAGTCTTCTCCAGCTCTTCCTTTTTGAAAGAATTTTGTTTTTTGTTATTGCTGGATGGCAAACCAATTACATCTGATTATATATCCAAATGCAGACTCAACTCCTTGCGTTTTAAAAACACATTTCATATGTAGGCAAAAGAGCTCTTGTAAAGGTGTAGGCTGCAATTTGATTTTTTTTTTTTTTTTTTTTTTTTTTTTTTTTTTTTTTTTTTTTTTTTTTTTTGAGGCAGTTTTGCTTTGTTGCCCAGGCTGGAGTGCAATGGCATGATGTCGGCTCACTACAAGCTCTGCCTCTGGGGTGCAAGCAATTCTCATGCCTCAGCCTCCCACGTAGCTGGGACTACAGGTGTGCACCACCAATCCTGGCTAATTTTTGTATTTTAGTAGAGACCGGGTTTCACCATGTTGGCCAGGCTGGTCTTGAATGCCTGAGCTCAAGTGATCTGCCCACCTCGGCCTCCCAAAACGCTGGGATTACAGGCATGAGCCGCCCTGCCTGGCCTGCAATTTGATTTTCACAAATAATCTTTGCTTTTACTTCTCTTGTTTTCTGGGCGTGTACCATTTCACCCTCTTGTTGGGGACGATGTCGCGCCAACCCGTTGAGAGCCTGCCGCAGAGATCAAGGAGAGGCAGCCTGTTAGGAACACTCAGCAACTCTCGCCTTCCGTTTTCTTCTCCAGCCTCTGGCTGCTGCAGGGGTCGTATGTGCACTCTGCTTCTGCATCCATTTCTTCCAGGCCCCATCTCCTTCCATACCTTAGTCCGCTCTCACATTGCTATGAAGAAATACCGGAGACTGGGTAATTTACAAAGAAAAGAAGTTTAATTGGCTCATGGTTCCACAGGCTGTACAGGAAACACGATGCCGGTGGACCTCGGGAAATTTATAAGCATGGCAAAAGGGGAAGCAGGCGCACCTTACGTGGCTGAAGCAGGAGGAAGAGGGGTGCAGGGAGGTGCTACACACTTTTAAACAACCAGATCTTGGCTGGGTGTGGTGGCTCATACCTGTAATCTCAGCACTTTGGGAGGCCGAGGTGGGTGGTCAGGAGATCGAGACCATCCTGGCTAACATGGTGAAACCCTGTCTCTACTATAAAAAAAAAATAAAATTAGCTGGGTGTGGTGGCATGTACCTGTAGTCCCAGCTACTCAGGAGGCTGAGGCAGGAGAATTGCTTGAACCTGGGGGGCAGAGGTTGCAGAGAGCCGAGATCACGCCACTGCACTCCAGCCTGGGCCACAGAAAGAGACTGAAAAAAAAAAAAAAAAAAAACAAAAAAAAAAACAGATCTCATGAGAACTCTACCACAAGAACAGCACTGGGGGGATGGTGCTAACCCATTAGAAACCACTCCCATGAGCCAATCACCTCCCACCAATGCCCACCTCCAGCACTGGGGATTACAATTCAACATGAGATTTGGGTGGGGACACAGATCCAAACTATCTCCTTTCAGTTTCTCAGTCTAGTTCTGTGAATTGTGTAGCACGGTATAAGTAACAGCTGTCTAAAAATTAAGGAGCTACTCTTCACCTGGTGCTAGAACATTCTTTTCATTGGTGAGGTCTGGTTAAGCTCTACTTTTCACTGGCATGTGTTCTTGCTTATTTATTCTAAAACAATTGCGAAAACTAATATGTGTAGGGCACTTACTATCCTATCTCGTGGCGGGTTCTGTGCTAAGCGCTGTATATCTGTGATCACAGTTTAACTTTTGTAACAAGCCAAATGAGCAGGAACTCTTATTATCTCTAGCTTACAGAAGAAGAATCCAAAGACCAGGAACAGTAAGCAGTTTGCTCACCTGGTTTGCCAGCCTCCATAACACATCGCCGTCCAGTTCTGCCTTTAATTACCAAAGTGTAGACTAGCACGCTACTTTGATTCTCCTCTCCTCGGCCAGGAGAATTCAATAGTGAAGTTAAACAACAAAGGCTGCGTTAGACGATTGGTCTCAGTTCCCTGTTTCCACCAGCAGGTGGCACCGTCTCCCAGCGGAATGCTTACTTGAACGTTTTGCTTCCGTTCCTGCAGAGGCAGGCGCTCAGTGGCACCATCAGAGCGTTCCTTCTGGCCGGATTTGCCTATCTTGTTCTGTGAGGGCCACTCATGAGGACAAATGGTGTTAATGAGAAGCTGATGTGGAGTTACAGAGATCCTTAAATTTCTTTGAAATACACCTAATAACACTAACTCTGCAATAATTTGTAGATCATTTTCAATCTTAGCCATCTTCTCTTGCCACCCAGTGTGCTTCAAGCCACATGGTTCAGAGCACCATTTAATGTGAAACTCCAATTTTAAAACAAGGTGAACCTTCGTTTTACAAAACCATTAGGTAAGTCACAGAGTAATGACCACCCACATGACCTTGAAGAGATTTTGATTGAGTGAGTGTAATCTCCGTGGCTGCCATTTAAATTGGATTCAAATCCAGATGGCTCCACTCCTATGTCATCTGACCTCTTGTGCCCCGATTCCCCTGGCTAAGTTCATAATACCTTCTACATGGATATGGGGTACTGGGGTTGTGGCAACGATTACCTGAGGCTAATACAGTAAAAGCACACGGTAAGCACTCCTCAATGATAGCCAATATAAAGACCCAATCCTCCCAATTCTAAGGGTCCCCACCATGATAGAAAAGGATCTTTTGGTAAACAGAGGTTGTTTAGCTCTTGCTAGGTCTTTAAATACTTGCTGGGGTCCAGGCACGGTGGCTCACCCCTGTAATCCCAGCGCTTTAGGAGGCTGAGGCTGGAGGATCCTCTGTGGCCAACAGTTTGAGACCAGCCTGGGCAACAGAGCAAGACCCTATTTCTACAAAAAATAAAAATTAGCCAGGCGTAGTGGTAAACACCTGTAGTCCCATTACTTGGGAGGCTGAGGCAGGAGGATCTCTCAAGCCCAAGAGTTCACAGCTGTAGTGAGCTACGATTGTGCCCTGCACTCCAGCCTGGGTGACAGAGTAAGACTGTTTCAAAACAACAACAACCAATAACAAAAGCTGAAACCTCGAAACCCCTTTGTTGGACTTACTTCCGTCTCCATGTAGTACCTTAGTATACTTGCAGCCAGCTTCCCTTTTACAAGACAACAATGTTATTATAAAGTCATTTGAAAATGGTCCCATGGAGGAGTATTTACACAACATTTAGCTTATGGGCAGGTCTTCGGAACACGGCACTTACCTGGAATTATGCTGACCGCCTCAACCCATACCAACCACCCAGAGATGGCTGTTCTCTGTTCCTCTTCCTCCCCCTCCCCCTCCTCCTCCTCTTCCTCCTCCTCCTTCTTCTGGTTTGAGAGAGTCTCACTCTGTCACTTAGGCTGCAATGCAGTGGTGTGATCTCGGCTCACTGCAACCTCTGCCTTCTGAGTTCAAGTGATTCTCCTACCTTAGCCTCCAGAGTAGCAGGGACTACAGGTGCTTCCACACACCCAGCTAATTTTTGCATTAAGTAGAGATAGGGTTTCACCATGTTGGCCAGGCTGGTCTCGAACTCCTGCCCTCAGGTGATTCACCCACCTCAGCCTCCTAAAGTGCTGGGGTTACAGGTATGAGCCACCGCACCCGACCCTTCTCATGTGTTCTGGCAGGGAATGCTGTTGTCCCCCAAACCTACCCTAAGAGGAAGATTTCCTCTGGGGAGAGATGCTCACTGTGCCCAGGCCCTGCCCTGACTGGAGCTGGCAGAAAGGGTCCCAGAAGGAGAACTTGTGCCACTCTGCCCAAAGCCAGAGTCCCGAGGCACACACCCCATCAGGCACCAAGGTTAATTCCAACTGCCAGTTAGTATTTAACTTTCCATATACGATTAGATTAAACATGAGGGTTCATAAAAGCCTAGGATTGCAGACTGCAGTTGCAAGGGCTTAGATGGTCGTAAGCTGAAGGTGCCCAGCTGGCTGAGGCTTATGTGCAACCCAGAAGGGAGCTCGCTAAGGCCAGCAAGAAGGTTCAGAACGGCCCAGCTTTGGAAAGGAATTTCATCTTGCCCACACGCTGCATAGGTAAGTCTTAGTACACATTCTTTATTTTTTGAGAAATTAAGTAACAAACTTATCTTTTCCAGAAAATGATCAAAAGAATGGTTTTCCTGGTATATGGCCTGGCTCCCTCATCCACTCTTCCTTCTTTCCTGCTTGTGTTTTCCTTACTTCTTTGTTAGTTGACTTAGCATGAAAATTTTGAGTTTTTTAAATGGGGGATTCATGGTAAATGTAGGTAATCATATTGCTTTCTCTTCTTGATATAAAAATGAAAGACTTTGCTGCCTTTTGTAGGCCCAGGTGATGCGAGTGATCGACCATCTTTCAAGAAAAGAAAACTTTGGACTTTGGGGTCAAATGGACGTTACTTTCCTAATAGTGTCCTGATTGCCCTTGTCATGAATAACACACATTCGTGACAGGAATGGCTGGAATTAGGGGATCATTCTGTAGCCTGGAGACAGGGCACAACTAATGACACGTGTAAGCTCAAACCGTGGTCTCCGTCTTGTGTCCTGTACCCAGTTGAGCCGACCGGTCACAGCAATGGAAACGGAGAGTTACTGGAATGTGTGACCTCTGCTAGGATAGTCAGTGCTGGACACTGGCTTGGGTGACATGGGTTCTAGGCCAGGCACTGTGGCCAACTTGAGAGCCCCGTGATCTTGAACAGGTGACTTAAGCTCTCCGGGCTGTAGTTATTCCACCTATCAGAGAGCAGGCCAGCCTAAATCATCTTCTGGGGCCCACCTGTGCCAGGACTCAGCAAGAACCATTCACTGGAAATGTAGCTCCTGCTAGGTTGAAACACATGAACTGACCATATTTGACCATTTCTGACCTATATAAATGGCTATTTCATATGAGTCCAAATAACAGTTGTCTTAGTATTACTAAAGTAAATGCCTCTTATGATATTCTACTTAGGGGTAGGATAAGTATGTATACCAAATATGGTTTGTTTTGTTTTGATTTTTCAGATAGGGTGTCACTCTGTCATCCACACTGAGTGCAGTGCTGTGATCATGGCTCACTGCAGCTCTGTCCTCCCAGGCTCAAGTGATCCTCTCAAGTAGCTGGGACTATAGTGGGCCACCACATCCAGCTAATTTTTTATTTTTTGTAGAGGTGGTGTCTCACTATGTTGTCCAGGCTGATCTCGAACTCCTGGATTCAAGCAATCCTCCTGCCTCAGCCTCCCGAAGTGCTGGGATTACAGGCAAGAACCACTGTGCCTGGCCTCCAAATATGGTTGATGCCTATCAGTTAAATAGTAATTCTGGGAATAAAAAATTGAAGTCAATTCACTGATAATTTGAATGTCTTAGCATAAAGTCCTTCAATGAAACTGCTTTCACACACTGTGACTTGGTGTTTTCCCGTGGTCAGGGAGCAGGCGTGGACCGCTCAGCCACAGCTCATGCATCCACATTCAAAAAATGATTCCCTTTTGGATCCTATTTATTTGGCCTGCAGGGGTCGGCACTTAGGTATGTAATCCCATAGGCCCTTTCCATCCCTGTGATTAAGTCTTATCAAAAAGCACATCTTGACCTGCTTAGCAGTCGCGCCTTTGTTCACATTAGAAGGGTTGAACAAATAATGGGCAGTTGGGGCCACTTAGCTCGAAAAGGCTGGTGAATGCTGCCATGCCTGCACCTGGAAATCAACCCTGTGACTCCAGGGGAATTCAGCACCGAAGACCCTCATCTCAAAGACCTTTTGTGGCAGAGATTCTTGGATGGGCCTTAGGGGGCCCAGGAGTCCCCTGAAATTGAATGTAGAGCTTCCTATGTGCATATGTATACTTTCTTGGGGAAAAATAAAGTCACATCACTTTATTTTACTTTTCAGGGATCTGTGACACTGCCCCCCACCCAACCCCGCACCCCTTAAAAATAAATTATGAACCACTCACTGTCCTGGTAGTTTCCAATTGAATTCCACAGAGAGAGGAATTCACCAAATCTTTAGTAAAGATTTGCTATGTGCCCATTGCTGTGTAGGGTCCTGGGATTCAGAGATGATAAAGCAATCCCTGCTTCCAGGGGTTCAAGCTCTCCTGTCATTGGGTCTCCAGTTACTTAATCTCACTAAACATGGTGAAGGTAGGAGTTTATAGAGTGGTTTTGAGGGTCACATGAATAAGCACGTAATATACGGGCAATTGAAAAACTAAACCAACATGGTCATTTGCAGAAGGAGCACAGAAAAAGGATCTCTGCCTAGACCGGGGGAGGTCAGGGAAAGTCCTGCGGATTGGTGACAACTGGCCAGGGTTCCTGCAAGAGAAAAAGAACTATATCTACAGAGCCAGAGCCTGTCTCTTAATTTTAAAAAAAGGCCTGGCACAGTGGCTCACACCTGCAATCCCAGCACCTTGGGAGGCTGAGGCAGGGGGATCACTTGAGCCTAAGAGTTTGATAACATAGTGAGACCTCATCACTACTTTTTTTATTAGGAAAAAAAGTTAATTAAAAATAAAAGGGCGAGAGAGCTAGTGGCAAAGTACCAGTTCAGCTAACTTTTACAGCATACTGTATCATTTCCAAGGGGAAAAACTCATCTCTGTTACATTGCTTAGGAAGTGTGCTTGGTATACACCTTGAGGGAATCTTATCTATTTGTTTAGTTTCCTTCCAACCCACCTGTGTGGCCAGGAGAGGGAGAGAACGATCTTAGAGCTCTCTAAGTAACAGAACTTAAAATATCAGACGGAGAAGAATATATTACCTTGGTGATGGTAATTCTCAGTGAGGAAAATCCTGGGGAGGTATGATCTGTGGGAGAATTGCCTGCAAGTTTGTTTAATAGGTTTATTTATTCGGTTTATTGAAGTTCCTTTCCCAGACAGAAGATCTGAAACTTCTCTTTTTGCGAAGGAAAGAAAAGTCTTGTGCTAAAGAGACGGGAATGTCTTTAGAACAGCAGCAGGCAAACCCACGCTGGGTTGCTGGGGCTTTTACTAATTGCTAGTCACGGTTTACCGCCTGTCTGTGCTCCTTCCACCCATCTAGGAACCGTGCTCAGCTCCATTTTCTGAGCTCCCTTATCTTTGTATCCATACCTGCTACAACTCTTTGCGCATTGCATTGCATTGGTTTGGTTTCTCCCATTTAGCCGAGCCTCTCATAGAGTTCCTGCCATCTCTGCAGTTTCATCGCCTAGCATAGTACCTGGCACTATGAATTAACATGAATCAAATGTCCACTGAGTGCCTTCTATGTGTCAGACATCTGCTATAGCGAGCTAGACAAAGTTGGCAGACATGACAGCCGAGTGGAAAAGATGAGACCCTAAACCACCTCAACCAATCATCAAACAATAAACACACACACACACACTATATGTTATATACATGTATGTATAAAAAAATCTTTTGCCTTGCAATCATTCACTTGATGTTATGTCTAAAGCCCCACAATTCTCTAAAAACAGAGATGTATAAAAAAGCGCACCTATATAATTCTCTAAAAACAGAGAATATAAATGAGCCATTTATATTTCATTTGACTGACATTTGTTGAGTGCTTGTTATAAATATGGCATTATTCTAGCTGGCGTGAGGTTGCCAATTTTTTTTTAAAAAAACAAAAGTAATATAAATATATGCGCACACATTTAGTTACTGCATATATGAAGCATGCTTTTGAAGCATAAGGTGCTGTTGGAGAAAAATGGTGGTGGTGTTGGGAAATGATTTAGAGAAGAGCCAGGGAAGTCTTCTCAGAAGTGACAAGGAGGCCGGAACCTAAAGAATGAGGAGGTGGAAGGTGGTAGAGAAAGGCAAAGCTATTCTGGGTTGAGAGAACAGAATGTGCTGATGTCCTGAAGCAAGAGAGCTTACGACAGGGCGAGAAGATGTCAGGTGTGACCGAGCTGTCCTGAGCAAAAGGTAACTGAAGAGGTGGTCAGGGGCCTGCTCAGCCAACAGGGTAAATACTGTTAAAGAATTAGGACTTGATTTTAAGAACAACTAACCATCATTTCAGAAGCAAACAAATAGCACTATAATTTCCCCTTTCAAAAGGGCGCATTGGCCGGGCACGGTGGCTCACGCCTCTCATCCCAGCACTTTGGGAGGCTAAGGCGGGTGGATCACCTGAGGTCAGGAATTTGAGACCAGCCTGGCCAATATGGTGAAATGCCATCTCTACTAAAAATAAAAAAAAATGAGCCGGGCGTGGTGGCACATGCCTGTAATCCCTGCTTGAACCCGGGAGGCGGACGTGGCAGTGAGCAGAGATTGTGCCACTGCACTCCATCCTGGGTGACAGAGCGAGATTGTCTCAAAAAAAAAAACCAACAAAAACAGTGGGGCACATTGATGGCTATTCAAGGCAGAGAGGGGCACATACAACCCCCAAGAGATGGCCCTGGGGAGGGCTATGTTGTATTATGTTGTTGAGATTGTATTATCCAGGTGAGAGATGCTGGCAGCTGGGCAGTGCCAGTGGGGATGAAAATGTGAGATGGATTTGAGAAATAGGAATAATCTCTCAGATTATTTCTTGGCGTCACTTACTTAAAACGTTTCTTTCAAATGTGGATGTACACATCCCTCCCTTTAGGATACCTGGGACAATGTGTCACCTAGACATAGGGGATGGAACAAATTGGACAGTCTGTCAATGCCCCTTGCCATCTTTTCCCTTGATGTTATGTCAAATGCCCCACAATTCTCTTAAAACAGAGAACATAAATGAGTCATTGCTTCATTCAACTGAAGTTTGTTGAGTGCTTGTTATGAATGTGGCATCATTCTAGCTCTTGTGAGGGTATTCATTTTTTAAAAAAACAAAAGTAATGCAAGATTACTGATGAAAATGTGGAATATGAGAAAAGCATAAACAAGGAAAGATGTATCTTTTTTTTTTTTTTTTTT
>NW_016107356.1:4552588-4582812 GCF_001604975.1 Cebus imitator
TAGAGACGGGGTTTCACCGTGTTGACCAGGATGGTCTCAATCTCTTGACCTCGTGATCCACCTGCCTCGGCCTCCCAAAGTGCTGGGATTACAGGCTTGAGCCACTGCGCCCGGCCAGATGTATCTTTAAGTACACCACCCACTATTAACATTTTGATCTAGTATTTCTAATGTGTTCTCCATTTTCATATATATGTATACATTTATATGCAATATAGATATCAAAGTATATATATAATTGCCTGCCATTAAAATTTTTATTGTACAATAATCATGCATTGTAAAACAGTGAATAAAATGTATATGGTCACTATAGAGACTAACAAAATATGCATTCAATCACCAGCCGGGTTAGGAAGAAATACTATTACTGCTCCCCCTGCAGCTCCCTACCTCCCTCCCTCCCCTTACATAGCCAAATCCAGAAAAGACCTGTTTTCCTAACCTTGTTCACCTGTTTTATTATTTAAACTGCAGCAGGAGGGAAACATGCCTATTTTATCCAATTTCACACGGACGCTGGAAGGCGTCTTCCAAAGGATTTTTATTACTTATATGGACGACTGGCGCAGGAACATGACAGCTGAGCAAGAGGCCCTCCAAGCCAAAGTGGATGCTGAGAACTTCAACTACGTCATCTTGTACCTCATGGTGATGATCGGAATGTTCTCTTTCATCATTGTGGCCATCCTGGTGAGCACCGTGAAGTCCAAGAGACAGGAACACTCCAACGACCCCTACCACCAGTACATCGTAGAGGACTGGCAGGAAAAGTACAAGAGCCAAATCTTGAATCTAGAAGAATCAAAGGCCACCATCCATGAGAATATTGGTGCAGCTGGGTTCCAAATGTCCCCCTGATAAGGGAGAAAGGTACCAGGCCAACACCTGACATCCAGACATGAGATGCCAGTGCCACCAGGCAAATCCAAATCGTCATTGCTTAGAAGAAAGTGAGTTCCTGACTCTCTGTTGAGAATTTTCATGGAGATTATGTGGTTGGCCAATGAAGATAGATGACATTTCAGTCTCAGTGATTTATGCTTGCTTGTTGGAGCAGCATTTTGTGCTGAAGACCTCTTTTACTTTCTGGGCAACTAAATGTCATTTTAATCAATTCAATGGTAAAAATAAAACCAAATTTGAAGTAAAGTGTCTGGGCAGTGGCCGTGGGACAGAAAGGAGAGATTTACAAAGCACTGAATCTTCTTTCTCATGAAACATCATTTGTGTGTGACAAATTCCATTTATAAATAACCCAGATATATTATGTAGAAGCTGAGGTTCAAAAGCTACCACTTACATATGAGATTGACATAGGGTCATTTATCTATAATATTAATTTATGAGTGTTGAGTCTCAAGAGATGAATAAATGAACCATAAGGTTACTTTATATTTATTGTTTTCCTGGTCTTTATTTAGAAATCTTAAGACAGAACAAACATTTCTCCTTTTTCCTTTGAGACAGTGTCTTGCTCTGTCACCCAGGCTGGAGTGAAGTGCTGTAGTCTCGGCTCACTGCAGCCTTAACCTCCGGGGCTCAAGTGATCCTCCCAGCTCAGTCCTCCCTAGTAGCAAGGACTACAGACACGTGTGCCACCACACCCAGTTAATTTTTGTATTTTTTTTGGTAAAGACAGGGTCTCACTATGTTGCCCAAGCTGGTCTTGAACCTGAACAAACATTTCAAAGGACAATCCATACCAGAGAAGTTGAATATTTAAGAACTACCCAGTATAACAAGAACATATTTTAAAACTAACATTTAAAGTTCTGCAGAAAATTAATCTCACAAAGTTCTCTTTATTTAAGGAAAAAAAAGTTATAATGTTGCATTATAAATGTATTCTTTTAACTTAATTTAGTTTTCCCCCGTTTACAATTACCTATTTGCATTTATGTTTAAGAAACTAAAGATACAGAAAGGGTCTAAATTGCTGATGCCTTCTGAAGACCTAGACAGGAACTACTTAATGTTTTGTACCACGGGGTGCAGGATATCATAGAATGTCAAGGCTGATCATTCTACTGTTGGCAGAACACTTCATTTATAGATGAGAAAACTACAGTCCACTGAGAGGAGATGATTTCATTCACTAATTCAATCAGGCAACATTGATCTACTTGGTTCACTGGCCTAGACCCCAGGAGTATAAAGATGAACAAGGCTGGGCACAGTGGCTCATGCCTGTAATCCCAGAACTTTTGAGGCCAAGGTGGGCAGATCACTTGAGGTCAGGAGTTCAAGACCAGCCTGGCCAACATGGCGGAACTTCGTCTCTACTAAAAATACAAAAATTAGCCAGGTGTGGTGGCGGGTGCCTGTAATCCCACCTATTGGGGGGCTGAGGCATGAGAATCGCTTGAACCTGGGCGGCGGAGGTTGTAGTGAGCCGAGATTGCATTACTGCACTCCAGACTGGGTGACAGCGTTCAGACTCCATCTCAAAACAAAACAAAACAAAACAAAACAAAAAGATGCACAGGATCCCTAAGCTCAGGGAACTCATACAGTAGAGATGGAGTCAGACGCTAAACATTATGGTACAATGTGACAAAGTCCTAACAGAGATCAATGAAAAAGGGATATGACCAGCCAGCACAGGGACAGGAGGGCATGTCTAACACAGGTCAAGGTCTTCTTTCTCAGAGGAGCTGAGAGGAGCAGGTCAATGGCAGCAGAGAGATGCGGGGCCTCACCATTCCATAGCTAGTTTACCCTGTTCTCCTGATGCCCCAGCCAAGGCACAGCAATGATGGGCAAGGCCTCAAGCCTCAGGGCACTAGGACAAAATTGAGAAAAAGAGCTCTTCTTCAGATCACGCTTGTAGGACTCCTTACTCCAACCACAAGATTTGTCTCTTTAAAATTACAGAGATATATACAAGGTATCTACTTCCTAATAACAGATTTGCAATTATGCCACCTAAAGCATTCAGTACAGTGTTAGAGAAAGCCATCCATATTCCAAGAGCAGATGTAGGAAGAACAGCCTCCCTCCTCAGATCAGAAGCCCAGAAATGCTGTCCCACCCAGAAACATCCATCCCAGAGAGCCTAGAGCAGCCATTAGGCTTTAAATCCCAGACTTCTGCTCTGGATCTAGACAGAAATTCGAGGTTTCTATCAGGTGACAAAGATCCTCTCCTTAACCAAACTATCAAGCCCCTCTGAGTCCTCTTCTTGACTAGAGCCCAACCATGGCCCTATAAAAACTGCAGACTCTTGGCACAAATGATTTCGCCCACCTTCGCACACTAAGAGACTTAAACACTGGCATAGGTTCTAAGGGCTGAAAGCTAAAGTGTCTGCCTGAGAAAAGTGAATGCTGCCTGAAGAATTTACTATTTGTTCCAACCAAAACCTGGTGACTGGCAGACAGTCCCCTGATCCCTCTCTTAAAGCAGTTACTTTAGAAAGTCTGCAATTATAAATCCTTTCTCTCCCCCTTTGATATGTAAATCTTCTACCATTCAGAACGGTATTGTCTCTTTGAAATGCAAACATTCAAAGTCTCCTTGCTGAGTGGATGCCTTGCTCTAACTTACTGCCCCCTCATTATAGACAGAAGTTTGTTTCTTCTCTCGATAAAAGCCAATTAATAAACCCAGATCACAATGACCAACCCCTTCCCGCTTTTTATGCATTTCCACTTCCTTCCTGCTCAAGCCCTGCTCCCACTCAGTTACCTTTGCACAAAGGGTAATTTGGGCTGGGCCTCTTTCCTCTGGCAAGAGCTAATGATTTCAGTTAATCCTTGCTGGTATAACTAGTGACTAGCTTTGTTTACCTCTGACACAGGTAAACAAACACATGGAGAGCAAAATCAAATTTTTTCTGGCTGGGTGCGGTGGCTCATGCCTGTAATCCCAGCACTTTGGGAGGCCAAGGTGGGAGGATCACTTGAGGTCAGGAGTTGTAAACCAGCCTGGCCAACATGATGAAACCCCATACCTGGGCGCCTGTAATCCCAGCTACTTGGGAGGCTGAGGCAGGTAAATTACATGAACCCAGGAGGCGGAAGTTGCAGTGAACCAAGACTGCACCACTGCACTCCAGCCTGGGCGACAGAGTGAGATTCCATCTCAAAAAAAAAAAAAAAAAAATGAGGTTTTTCCTAATTAAGTACATTTCATCACTGAAACTAAGGGTGAAAACATAGAGGGTTATCAGCCAACTTCAGTTTGGGGGAATGGGAGAAATGCTGACTCTTTCCAAGCACGTTGGGTGTATAGTGGTTGAAGACATTTGCCAAGATTGCCACTCTAGGATCCACTCCCACGAAACCTGGGCTTTTCACTTTCAACCCACCAACTGAAAATGCTAGTTCATTTTTCTACCCCATTTGCTTTTAGAGTTTCTTCTGCCTGTCTTACTGGCTATATATGACATGAATACCACTTATTTCTTAAAGCATAAGTCAGATGCTATTTTAAAAGGAGCCCAGGATATTGGCTGATCTGATAGAATCTAGACCCAGATTACCCAGGGTCAAGTACCAGCTCTGGTGCTGGCGGCCTTTAAAGCCACAGAAAAATTACTTTAATCTCTTTGCGTCTCCATTTCCTCATTTGTGAAATGGTTATCATTACAGCACGTCCCTTACAGCCTTTGTATGAGACTTAGGCAATCGTCACTAAGTGCTTAGAACAAAGCTGTTTCTGCTACTTTCTCCAGGAACACTTCCTTAACAGAGCCAACCCCTCCACCCCTCAGTTCTTGCCTCTGCACCCTCTGTCATTCTAACATAATCACAGAGTCTTGATGGGATGTGGAGTTACACTGCCTTGGTTCCAATCTCAATTCGGCCACTGTCATTCGCGCGTTTTCTATTGCCAGCCAACTTACTCTCCTCTGGCCTCAGTTTCCTCATCCTTAGAGGGTGAGCAGAGCAAATGGTGGTATCTCCATGCACATTCCTTTCGTCATCCTTGTGTTGGGTGCCCAGTTTGTGCCCTCCCATGGCGCTAGCACTGAGTGGGCTCAAACTGCACGCGTTTATGAAGCATCTGGTTGAATGAAGAAATCTGGGAACATAGTACCAGAGCACCATACCGTTCCCCCGAAGGAAAATGCGTGCACGGTGTCAGAGATCTGGAAACTTCTTAAGGGGACCCATGTGTCCTCCGCTGCAGACAGCAGCGAGAAGACACCCAGGGAATGCGAGACAGCGGAGGGTCGGAGGGGTCCCATGACAACCTCTAATCCAGCTCAGGTGAGTTCAGAGCGAGAGCACGCCCCCAGGCCTGGGCTGCCGGGTCCACACCCCAGCGCCTCCCCGTCGGGGCCTAAGTGAACATCAGCCTCCGGCCACAGCGCCCCGGCGGCTCGCCTTGGCCCACTGCGCCTGCGCACAGAGCGGCGAGCCCTAGGACGGCCGCCCGCGCCCACTGCGCCTGCGCACGGGGTAGTGCACCCCAAGGTCGGCTGCGCCTGCCCACTACGCCTGCGTACGGAGTGCTGCGTTTCGGGACTTGTAGTTTTCCCAGTGGAAGTCGCGGTTTGTGTGCGGCTGGGCGCTGGAGGCTCCGCCGCCAAGAGCAGTAAGTGTGTGACGTCGGGGTAGGAGTGACTCGAACTCAGTATCTCTTTGGGATGCTGCGATCTCGCGGCCGGCCCTGTGCTATAGTTTTCTCTCTTAGACAAACGTCTGCCGGCCCCCTGCCGCTCCGGGGCGGGGATCCGGAGGGTGAAGGCCGCCAGGCCCCATCCGCGGGGCGCCCCTGCTGGATCCAGCAGTCAGGCGCCGCCAAACCCGCAGAGCTGCGTGTTCCGGCCGGCACGCGGCCTGGGCGGGGCCCAGGATTGGTTCAAGCCTAAGGGTGTTGGTCCCGGGAGGGTCTAGGGGGACGATCGAATGTTCTGGAAGGGCGGGGAAAGCGATGACAGCCCTTGGCCCTCATTCTCAGGTCTGAGGGGGGGCAGGTGGGGAGAGGACCCTGGACTGGCCCCCGGGTTACCCAGGAGAAGCTGAGGCCCAGAGAGGTTCAGCGACTCGCCCAGGGTTGCACAGGGAGCACAGACACCGACGTTGCTCTGCGAGGCCTGGGCTTCCAGCAGGAAGAGAGGCGGAAACCTGTCATGGCTCCTCGGCAGATCCCTGAAATGCTGAGATGTGGGGTCTGGGTAGCTGAGATCGGGCGGGGCTGGTTTCTTGAAGGTCAAGGCCCCCTTGTAGAGGGGGCAAGTGATGCCCGAGGTTCACCTGGCAGCCCCCTCCCTGGACCTACTTCTATTTATGATTGGGTGAGGGTTGGGTGAAAAAGGTAGAGACTGGGAATGAGAACAGCTTCAGAAAGTTCAGACAAAGGGCGCAGCATGATTAGTGGCTGGAAGGAGACAGCAGGTGATAGACTGATCCTCGAATTTGTTAGGGGTGCGAGAAGAAAAGGTATTAATAGATTGTGGACAACACATTATCCATATTGCTTTAGTTGGCCTAACCAAAATAAGTGAATAGCTTTTTTGTTTCTAACAGAAGCCTGACAAAGGAAGACAAGTTATTTTTGCAGTGAAGGAAATAGAAATATTTGGAGTTGTAGCTAAGCCGCTTGTTACTTTTGAGTTTTAAGCTAAGATCGTGGATAGTTCCAGGGAAAGTTAAAAATTTCCTGCACTTCGTAGACTTTATGCCCTTCAAAAAGTCCCCATCTTGTTGGCTTTTGCAGTTCAACCCTCAGATACCAGCTGTCTCTTGTTTCTAATGTTGCATCAGGTGTACATATGGCAGCAAAGCACATAGCTTACTGATACTTTTAGCTTTTTTGTTCTCATTTGCCGAAGGCTGAAGGGTGCTATGGAAATGGCTGGCTTGGGCATGCAATTGAAGGGAGGTGGGGAGAAGTGGTAATTCAGAGGCAGTGGGTGGGAATGAGCAGGGCAGATCAGGGTGCTTCACTCTTGCTTCCCACCCACCACAGCCCTTCTGTTACTGTTGCGGGTTGACTTTAAATGTTTCTTCCCTAAAGAGTTGAATGTTGTCACTCCAGGTATGAAGTTGAGGCGGCTGTCAGTATATTGTGGCAGTCAGGTTCTGTGATATGAGCAAGGATGGTGAATTGTGAATTCCAGAGTTGCAGAATTGTTCTTTAGATTTAGATTTTTCTTTTTTTTTTTGAGACGGAGTCTCAGTCTATCATCCAGGCTGGAGCGCAGTGGCCTGATCTTGGCTCACTGCAACCTCTGCCTCCTGGGTTTAAGCGCTTCTCCTACCTCAGCCTCCTGAGTAGCAGGGACTACAGGTGCATGCCACCACACTCGGCTAATTCTTTGTATTTTTAGTAGAAATGGGGTTTCATCATGTTAGCCAGGATAATCTCCGTCTCCTGACCTCGTGATCTACCCGCCTCTGCCTCCCAAAGTGCTGGGGTTACAGGTGTGAGCCACCATGCCCAGCCTAGATTCTGATTTTTTAAATGACCACACTTAGGTTCAGAGGGTTAATGACTTGCTCCATATGCCATGCCATGGGTGCCGCCAAGAGGAGAGTTCAGGTCTCCAGTTCTCCTGGTCCTCAGGTTGCTGTTCTTTATTCCATGCCCTGCTGTCTTTGAATGACTGCATTTTGCACTGGATGCTACTGGTCTATGTCCTTCAGCTTGGCATGCCCGGTAGTGGATGGAGCGAGATTTAGTATAACAGCAATGGCTGACATTTAATGCTTTCTGTGTGCTGGCCATGGTGCTTCGTGTTTACAGTCTAATCTGCAAGAGAATTCACAGATGGGCAAGTTGAGGCTGAGAGAGGCCAAGTGACTTGTCTGAGGTCACATTGCTAGTGAACACAGCACAGGCTTTCCAGAGGGCCAGACCACGGGATATTCTTTTTCATTCATTTCCTCCTGCAAGATTGTTGGACCTATTTCTCATTCCTGACTTTGGCAATCAATATTCTACATACATCAATTCACTGGATATGCAGTTTTGCCTCAGAAAATTTTGAGGGAACAGCCAGACTCATCTACTGTATTTGTATACAACTCAGTTAAAGCAGGAATTGTAAAAATAACCTTTATAAGACCTTTAACATTTTAATATACAACACAGCCAATCGCTAAGATTATTAGAGATTCTCAAAGCGGAAATTGTAGCAACAGGTTATAACATGTTAGGAGCATATTTCTTTAGTGCGGGTCAGAATCTGCTTCTCCTTAAAGATAAGTGGGCCATGTATACGTGAAGGTAATGAGAAATTCAGCTACCATCATTACAGTCAAACAGATCTACCATTTAAATTCCTATCGCTAGCTTATCTGACTTCGAAAAAGTCGTGGGGAAAACTTGGCTATGTTGTGCCAACTGCTAGCTTGTTTTCAAGATATTCTAATCTTGAATACATGGGGAATGAACTTTTTATACTTAGATATCTTTGTAATTGAAAAATAATTTTTTTTTGAGATGGAGTTTTATTCTTGTTGCCCAGGCTGGAGTGCAATGGCACAATCTTGGCTCATTGCAACCTCCGCCTCCTGGATTCAAGTGATTCTCCTGCCTCAGCCTCTCGAGTAGCTGGGATTACAGGCATGCGCCACCATGCCCGGCTAATTTTGTGTTTTTAGAAGAGATAGGGTTTCTCCATGTTGGTCAGGCTGGTCTCAAACTCCCTACCTCAGGTGATCTGCCTGCCTCAGCCTCCCAAAGTGTTGGGATTACCAGCGTGAGCCACCGCGCCCGGCCGAAAGTTTTTAAAAAATCATCTTGCCTGAAGTTCATCTTACCTCCATCCTAAAGGCCTTTGAAATTTTCAGTCACTTTTCTTAATTATAACTGTAAGTGCATTTTAAGAGAAGTGTTTCCCTGACTTTTGAATGCAAAGCTCACTGCCTGCGTCAGGATAGTGCCGAGGTTGAAGCCCCGGAGCCAGACTGGATGGGTTTGAGTCCCAGGCCCACCTGTGAGAGCTTGGATGTGGTACTGCGCTCTGTTTCCTCCTCTGCAAAGTGGAGACAGTAAGCTGTTTCATGGGGTAGTTGTGAGGGCTAAATGCCTTAACTCATTTAAGCACTTCAGCCACTTTTTTTGTGTCTGATACAAAAAAGTTAAGCTATGATTATTGTGCTATAAAGCATTGAATTCCAGAAAAAGTAGGGGCACTAAGCACCATGTCTTTGACGCCTTTCTTCATTTACAGATAGGACTGAAGCCCCAGAGGGAAGTCACTTACCAGAGATGTAGGAGGCTCTTGGGGTATGTGGCATATTCTGAGAGTGGTGACCACCAAGGCCCTGGAGTGAATCCCGTGCTGGGGCTGCCCCTGCCTTCTCACTTCCTTCCTGCCTTCTGCTAGGTCTCCCTCAAGCTTTGGAGAGAATTCTGCATGTGAATTGCATCTGACAGTTTTTCTGCCCTGTCATTTATTCCCTTGCCTCCAGATAATCCTTGAAAAAACCAAGATGAGCTTAATTAACACTCAGAGGACTTGACAAAGACACTCACTCCCAAAACAGCCTGTGTTTAGTTCTGGAGCAGGTAGAGGGACAGATTTTAGACGTGGGCTCTTAGGTCCACAGATGAATGGGATGGGAGCACGTGGCCCCTCGGGAGTGGCACTGGGGGCTACAGAGAGCTGCTGAGGAGAGCTTTCGGCTCAGTGAGGACCAGTCCTGTCTGGGCCTTTGCCCAGCCCGTCCACTTCCCAGCAGTCTCTCAATCGCCTTATCAGGACACAGCCCACCTCTCTGTGATGCCCACTTTCTGTTCACATGCCCTCTCTCCATCAAAGAGACATCTTTCTAAGGTGGTCTGCCCTAGGAACTCCAAATTGACCTGTTTCTTTCTTCCTGCCCAGATCAGACCTTCCAGCTCCCTGGACGTGACCTTCCAGCCGCCTCTCATGTGCTTGTCTGGTGGGGGTTTGTGTTGATCAGGAGTGAATTTACAGTTGCTGTACAATGAACTGGAAGGTGAGTATAGTTTTAGGCACACACACCCCGCCAGGCGCACACACCCATTCAGAAACACACCCGCGTCAGGAACATACACCACTGCTGGGTGCGCACACTCATGTCAGACACACATGCCTGTCGGACACACACACCCATCAGACACACACACCCCAGGTGCACATACCCCTGTTGGGCACACACACCCTGGGTGCAGTATCTATGTCAGACACACTCCTGTCAGGTGCACATACCACTGTCAGGCACACACCTCTTTCAGGTACACACCTCTTAGGTACAGGTGTGACAAATTCTTTTCTCAGTCAGTGTAGTGTTAGCATAAATATTTATGGCTTGGGGTTTTCCCTGCCTCCTGATTGTGAAAATTCAGAATAACAGTTCTGTACAAGTAGATTGATTAAAAAGAAAAAGGTGAAAGCATAATATTTATGTTTCATTTTAAGTTAAACATAAATGTACATTTACTCACTGGACTTGCGGAAGAAGGCCAGGCCTTTTCTTCTTGTGTGCATTCACTAACTTCAAATCTTCCTCACTCTTCTTACAAAAACTATACCTTTAAAGCTTTACCTGCAATTTTGCATTTTGCTTTCTTTTTTTATACATTTTTTTTGTGGAGATAGGCTTCCATTATGTTGCCCAGGCTGCTCTTGAACTCCTGGGCTCAAGCAGTCCTCCTGCCTGAGCCTCCCAAAGTGTGAGGATTGCAGGAGTGAGCCACTGTGTTCAGCCCATTTTGGTTTCTTTAGAGTAGGTGCAGTGGACTGAATGTTTGTGTTTCCCCAGGTTCATATGTTGCAACCCTAGTGCCCAGTGTGGTGATATTTGGAGTTGGAGCCTGTAAGAGGTAATCAGGTGAGGAAGCTGGAGCCCTAGTGTGTGGAATAGTGATCTTACACAAAGGACTCCAAAGAGCTCTCTTACCCCTTTCTCCCATGTTGGGGGCACAACAGGAAGTCAGCCATCTGCAACCTGGAAGAGGGTCCCACTGGAACCCACCTGGACTGCACCCTGACCCCCAGGCTTTCAGCCTTCCAAACTGGGACAAATATCTTTTTAATAAGTCACCCAGTCTGTGGCCCTTTGTTGGAGCCTGAATTGACTCAGACAGTGGATTAAGATCTTAGGAAGCAATACACACAGCATTGTTTCATGCTCTTCCCTAATCTTCTACGGTTGTCTTGCCAACAGCATTTTTTTTCCAGCTCAAACTTGAGTCTTTCAAAGTATTCAACTTGGCTTTCATAAAAACTTTTGTTTTACACAGTCATATTTCACAAGTGTAATGTTTAAATAAGTTATCGAACATAGCGTCAAGTACAACTTAAATTGCTTGGCGAATAAACACACCTGACCCTTGTGAAACATTAGACTCAACTGGTGGGAGCAGAAGTTCAAGGGCAGCCAGAGAGTAGGTCAGCAGTCACGTTTCACAGAGAGAAAGGAGAATGTCATTTTTAAGTCCCTGAAGTCGATAGGGTGAGGTGGAGGTTGGTGAAGAGAGCAGCCACTAAAATATACGTTTATTGTAGTCACTTAGCAAAGTCTAAAATGAAGCAAAAATTATACATTGTCTCACCATCTAGAGATGGCTACTGTTAACAATCTTGGTGTAGTCATCCTTTTCTGTATGTATGTGTGGTGTGTTTTCATACATAGGCTCTTATATGTGTTTTTTCAATTATTATACGTGTTTTCTCATTTATTATAAGCATTTTCTTCAAAACATCCAGTGGTTTTCTATTGCATGGAGAGACTGGAAAGGTCTGGAAGCAGGACCAGGGAGCCAGGAAAGTAGCTTTCCCATCTTCCCCAGCTCTTTGGGGCATGGGGTGTGGCAGGCCCTGCAGGAGGGCTGAGGCCTCAGGACCTGGCATAAGTTAAAGATGCAGAGTGTTCTGTGACAGGTTGGAAGATATAGGAGAGTTCGTTTAGCATGCCTTGAGGATCAGAGCTCACAGTGGAAAGGCTGGGAGGGAAAGAAGAGGCAGTGAGAGGATGGAGAGGGGAAGGAGCGGAAAGCAGCGTGGGGTGAGGTTTAGGGGGGCCATTCGCCCACCACAGTGGCTAAGTCAGTAGAGGTGAGAGGCAGTAACTGGTACTAAGGGCCAAGGTTCAAGGCATTAAACCTAATGCTTCCAGGTGGTGTTTCTCACCCTGAGGACTAGTTAAGGCAAGGATTTCAGGCCCCATGCCCAGAGCTTCTGATTGGGCAGATCTGGCTGGGGCTGAGAATTTGCACTTTTCTCAAGTTCCAGTGGTGCCAATGCACACCGGTCGCCCATGCACACCGGTCGCCGATGGACATTGTCGCTGATGCACACCGGTCACCGATGCACATTGTTGCCGATGCACACCTGTCGCCGATGCACACCAGTTGCCCATGCACACCGGTCGCCGATGCACACCGGCCACCCATGCCCACCGGTCGCCCATGCACACCGGTCGCCGATGCACATTGGTCGCTGATGCACACTGGTCAAAGGCAATGTGTGGAGACTTTTCTTCTTCAATTGTGGAGTGGCACCAACCCACTTGACCCTTTGGCCAGTCTTGCTTGTGACAGTTTTTTCTACCATCAGGAACAAAATCTGCCCAAACCTTCCCAGCCTCAGCACCATAGCTTCCATGGAGCAGCTTTATGTAAACACAGCCCCTTCCAACGTAGTGTTAGAAATGAATGGCCCCAGGCCAGGCACTGTGGTTCATGCCTGTAATCTCAGCACTTTGGGAGGCTGAGACAGGCAGATCACTTTGAGCTCAGGAGTTTGAGACCATTCTGGACAACATGGCGAAATCCCATCTCTACAAAAAAAATACAAAGATTAGCTGGGCATGGAGATGCGCACCTGTAGTGCATCTGGGAAGCTGAGGCTGGAGAATTGCTTGAGCCTGGGAAGTGGAGGTTGCAGTGAGCCGAGATTGTACCACTGCAGCCTGGGCGACAGAGTGAGACCCTGTCAAAAAGAAAGGAAAGGAAAGGGGAAAGGAAAAAGAAAAGGAAAGGAAAGGAAAAAGGGGAAAGGAGGGAAGAAGGGAAGGAGAAAAGGAAGGAGGGAGGGAGGGAGGGAGGGAAGGAACGAAGGAAGGAAGGAAGGAAGGAAGGAAGGAAGGAAGGAAGGAAGGAAGGAAGGACCCTGATTGCAGAGAGCTGCAGAGGTTGAAGGTTGATTCTTTGGAGGATTGTGTACCCCCAGAGCATCTAGAGGCCTTCCCCCTCTGGCTCCATGGGCCATGGCCGGCAGCGACAGTCAATACTACCTGTACATTAGCAACAAGTGTAGCCTCATTATTTAAAAACTTCATTATTCCCATTTTACAGGTATTGGGGTTTTGTTTTTAAAAATTAATGTAGATCTAGGCCAGGCACAGAGGCCCATGCCTGTAGTCCCAGAACTTTGGGAGGCTGAGGTGGAAAGATCACATAAACCCAGGAGTTCAACACCAGCCTGGGCAACATAGTGGGACCCCATCACTACAAAAAATAAGAAAAAAGTAGCTGTCAGGTGCCGCGGTCCCATCTACTCAGGAGGCTGAGGGGGAGGATTGCTTGAACCTGGGAGCCATGATCATGCCACTGTACTCCAGGCTGGTTGGAGTCTCAAAAAAAAGTTAATATAGATCTAGGCTACCCTGGTAGAATTCATTTTCCTCCCTGAAGGTCTGCATGTTTCAAGAAATACAAGGGGCTTGTTAAAAGTAAATTAGAGGAAGTGGTTTCACACCACTGAAGGTTAGTGCCTAGGAGAGGGGCAGGAAAGGGGCCCTGAGGCCCTTCGCTTTAGCCTATTAATGTTCTTGACCTCTGCCGCCCTTGTTCTACCTCCTTCTCCGTCCAGACTTTGGCCTTTTGCCGTGCCTCTTCACTGTCTGTAAAAGAAAGTGGGCACGGAAGCCTGCCTGCCTGCCTGCGTCTGTTGGCTGATGCATCTCCATTTTCATGGGTTTTCTAACTTCTGGATGAGAGTGTACACTCCTGCAATTGCTAAAGCTAGGCTTCCTATTTGGATTGTAAGGAGCTATGGGCAGTAATGTGGGCTTTGTTATATTAATAGTAGAACCCCATTGGTTTATCCGGAGAGACTGAGAAAGCTGGAAGAGAGTAGCTTTTCCCAGTGTGATTCAGTGTCAGATAGCCTGGAAACTCCTAGCAAAAAAAAAGTTTATACAGCAACAGTCTTTTCATAGCTGGTTTGTATGCATGGAGTCAAACCTTCACCACTAAAATGTGAACCTTCAAGAAAACAGAGGATCTCAAGGGTTATTGAAGGGAGGGGGTTAGCCTAGGGAAGGAAGAAGAGCTGGTAACCAAGTCAGTATTTGAAGCCGCTCATATTTACCAGTGTAAAAAGTTGAAAAGTTCCACTTTTGGAACATTTTCAGTCTTTTATACTGATGCCAGAGTGATCTTTCTGAAGTTTACGTGATGTGTTTATTCTTTACTGTTAAAATAATTTCGTGGTTGAAAACTATTAGCTAATTACTGAGTGCTCTTGTGTTCTTATTGTTTTAGTAAAATTAAAATGATTTAAGTATTTGCATCCCTGCCTCCTCCTGTGATTTTCATTCCATTTCTGTTGTATCACGCTATATCCTTCTGCATACCCGTACGTAACCAGTAAGATGATTTCAGAGGTAGCGAGTCCAGTTGCCTCTGGAAATTTCAGTAGCCAAGCCACAGTGTATTTGCGTAATGTAATTGTGAAGTGGATGAGTGTGAGGAATGAATCATACATAGTAGGACAGCGTGATGCTACAGAGTTGGGCTTTGGAGCTGGGTCAGGCCCTGCCTTGCTGAATGCTGCTTCCCCGCCTCTGCATTTTCTCAGCTCCCCTGCAGTCAGGGCAATCCATCTGCTCACGGAGGTAGCTAAGGACGAAAGGGAAAGAGACGCGTAAGGCACTTTGCATGCCGTGAGTTCCAAGTCGACAGTAGCTGATGGCTACAGCTTCTAAGTGCGAAATCCACATCTAGTTCTGAGTCATAAGAGTTTTGATACAATCATAGGAACATACATCCACATACATTGTGATTTCCTGAATTTCAGCATATTGAAAATCAGGCATCAGTGGAAGGGAAGGGAGACTGGCCCTGGGGTTAGAATGTCCTTCCAGCTAGCTACTCATGAGGGAGCTGCGTGACCTCTCAGCCTCTCAGCCTCCTGGAGCTCTACTTTCCTTGCTCATATAACCAGGGGGTCGACTAGGTCACCCTGAAGGTTCTTTTCAGCCCCTTGGTTCTGTAAGCATCTCGTGCACACCAACTAGGTTCAGATCAACTTCAGTTAGACTATTAGAGGGAAGTGCACATGTACCCCCCATAGTAGAATCTCATTTTATTGGTATTACATAGAATAAGTGATTGGCAGAAATATAAGGATTTCATTGGGTGTGGTGGCGCATGGCTGTAGTCCCAGCTACTCAGGAGGATTTATCTGGGTTTGTTGTTGTTGTTTTAAGATACGGGATCCTATCAGGTAAGATGCTGCCTGGTCCTCTAAAATAATGCTTGCTCAACCAAAGCATACCTTTTCACTATTTGGGAAGGAATTTTTAATCAACTAAAAAGCACATAATTATCATTCAGGTCATACTAACCGTGTGTATGGAACTGGTATTTGCTTTGAGGTACTATTGCAATATGTAGAATTTCACAAAAAACTTGCTAGTACAAATAGTGAATAATTCAAATTCAGTTTTTCCCTAGATTTTATTTTAGAAAATGGATTTGCAGGAGCAGTTGATAAGTAGCTATGTTTTAATGTTTTCAGTTCTGTTGTGTTTTATTTTACCATCAAGTGCCAGTGCTAATGAGTCTCTAGAAACAAGAGAAAATCCAGGGTGCACAAGCTGCGGTTTCCAGAAGCAAGGTCTGATTCACCTTGACGTTGCAGATGAAGGGGCAGGAGCTCAGAAAGGCCCATTGCCTGACCCAGGTCGCACAGTCAGTTGGTGGCAAAGTAGAGCTGTGACCCAGGCCTCGGGGCTCCAGCTTCTTTCACTGGATCTGGCTGCTGCCTCAGAAGCAAGGGCCTGGGTGATCGGCAGGTTGCACGGTTTGAGCTGAGAGAGACCAGAGTCACCACGCTGGTAGTTGACTGGTGGTCCTCTCCATGAAGCCAGTCGTAAGCAAGCCACAAAGAGCAGAGCTGTAACTTGACTGTCGGCCCCGTGGGGATGCAGACCTTTTCTGCTTGGTCTCCAGTGTAGCCTCTGCTCCTAGCCTCGTGCCTGTTGCAGAATAGGTGCTAAGTAAATATTTGTTGACTGAAGGAACATAAAAGAAACCTCTCATATCAGTGATGGAACATTTAGCATGACTTCTTTCCTCTTGAAGGTTCTTGAACATGTGCCCCTGCTGCTGTATATCTTGGCAGCAAAAACATTAATTCTCTGCATGGCATTTGCTGGAGTGAAAATATACCAAAGAAAAAGATTGGAAGCAAAACAACAAAAACTGGAGGCTGAAAGGAAGAAGCAATCAGAGAAAAAAGATAACTGAAGGTGAGTTACCGGACCTTGCAAATGGGAGCTGGCCAGTGGGGTGACCAATGAATGAATGAGAGAGGCCTGAGGCTTCACTGTCCGTCGGGTCGGAAGGGCTGCCTGGGGACATGTGGCCTCACCTGTTCTCAATAAGGGCCAGGTGTGCAGATCCTGGGCCTGGAATCTGAATGCTGCTGAGCCGAGGCTCACAGAGGGTTAGTTCATCCTTCTCGAAACCTGCAGTGCAGTGGTTCTTCACAGGTATTGGGTTAAGAATTGAGGACTTAGTGACGCTCTGGACCTACTTCCCAGAGAAGCATATACTAAAACCATCTGCATTTGTGTGGGGAGAAGTTTGCAGATGTGAGGAGTCAAGGTCATTTGAAATTCTAAGATTAAGAAACCCTGTTATCTTTAAGATAAAGTCTGACTCCTTGGCATGACAAACAAATCCCTTCCCAGTCTGGCCCCAACCCAGACTTCATTTGCCACTTTTGCCCACTCCCCGCAGGCCATTCCTCGGCCACCATGGCCTTTGGCCTTGCTCATTAGGTTCTTCCCAAGGACCTCGTCACCAGGCCTGAGGGCGCACTCGTTGCTGTCACCCAGTGGCTATCACCTGTCACAGTGCACACTGGTGGGCTTAGAACATACTTGGGGAGTTACAATACATCAAGGCACCAGAAAGTTACTGTTAAGCCCCTGTTACAGATTTAGCACCTGACAATTCACAGCTACCTTGATTGTGGTTCTTCACTTTGCAGGTTGAGTTTTGTACTTTAAAAATTGGAGGATTCAGCCAGTGTGGTGGCTCGTGCCTGTAATCCCAGTGCTTTGGGAGGCAGAGGTGGGAGGATTTCTTGAGCCGAGGAGTTTAAGACCAGCCTGGCAACATAGGGAGACTCTGTCTCTGCAAAAACTAAAACGACAACAACAAAAAAGACGCTTAGTCACACACTTACTGCGTTTGGTAACACATGCCTGTGATCCCAGCTACTCAGGAGACTGAGGTGGAAGATTGCTTGAGCTCAGGAATTCAAGGCTGCAGTGAGCCATGATCACACCATTGCACTCCAGCCTGGGTAACAGAGCAATACCCTGTCTAAAAAAAACAAAAAACAAAACAAAAAAAGGCATTCAAATATGTGGCAGTGGTGGGGGTTCTAGGTCAGTGCTTCCCAGACCTGGCTAATGATCAGAATTGCCCAGGTGTTTGTTAAAATGAAGATTCCCAGGCTTCAACCCAGAGAGATTCCATAATGTCTCTGGTTAGGTTTCGGTATCTGGGCTTTTTTTTGTTGTTTTTAAGATGCGGGATCCTACTCTGTCATCTAGGCTGGAGTGGTGCAGTGGCATCATCTCGGCTAACTGCAATCTCAGCCTCCAGGGCTCAAGCAATCCTCCCACCTCAGCCTCCCAAGTAGCTAGGACTACAGAGCATACGACCATACCTGGCTAGGTTTTTAAAAACTTTTTAGTAGAGAAGGGGTCTTGCTGTGTTGCCAAGGCTGGTCTTGTACTCCCGGGCTCAAGCAATACTTTCGCCTCAGCCTCCCAAAGTGCTGAGGTTACAGGTGTGAGCCACCGTGCCCAGCCTCTGTTCTTTTGAAAACCCATTAGGGAATCCTTAGGTTGTCTTCTCAGCAACAGGTCATTGTAGGAACCACTGGGCTCGGTGACCCCCCAAACCCAGCCCACTCTGAGATTCCATGCTTCTGTCAGTAGGAATTCCTTTGCAGTGCTGTCAGACTTGTTGAGGTTAAAGGCCTACTGATGAGGAATAGTAGCAACACCTACTGTGTGGTTCTTCTGTGCTGGGGACTTGGCCAAGCATTTCATGCACAACTGTGTTATTCAGCCCTTATGACTCTGTGAGGCATGTTCAGATTGAAAGAATGGCTCACTCTGTACATGGTGAAGAACAGAATCAGAAACTGATCCCAGATCAAATGCATTCAATCATGAGGCCCAAGCCTAGGCTGTACTGCCTTCCTGAATATAGGCAAGTGAGCTTGTAGGGACACCTCACTTTCTGTCACCCCTTCCAGCATCTGCCCACCACTTGCTGGTCCTCAGTGAGCTGTAGGCTTTTGCTAGTTAGAAGTTAATTTCCGTTTTTTTTTTTTTTTTTTTTTTTTTTTCAAAAAGATGTTTTATTGACAAATTCAGGAGTAGGCATTAGGATGGGGAGGAGAGACATTAAAAAGGGTGAGGGAAGGCAGTTTAAATTAAAACGCTGCTGATTGAATTTATATTCCTGACAGTCCTCATTTCATGTGTTAAACTAATTAAAGGAAGAAAAGATGAGATGGAAGATCATAAAGGCTTTTTCCCTCCCACAAACATCACCAGAGACCTGCAGTTAAGTCAGGGCTGGATGGCTTAGAACCAACTCGGGTTGTGGGTCTTCCTCTCTAGGCTGGGAGCTTCTTAAAGACTAGAGCCTTGCTTCAAACAAAGGGGGTTTTCAGGCCGGGTGAGGTGACTCAGGCCTGTAATCCCCGCACTTTGGGAGGCTGAGGTGGATGGATCACTTGAGGTCAAGAGTTCGAGACCATCCTAGCCAACATGGTGAAACCCGTCTCTACTACAAATACGAAAATTAACTGGGTGTGGTGACACGCCTCGGTAATCCCAGTCATACTCAGGAGGCTGAGGCACGAGAATTGCTTGAACCTGGGAAGCGGAGGTTACAGTGAGCCAAGATTTTGTACTGTACTCTAGCTTGGGCAACAGAGTGATACTTTCTCTTAAAACAAAAGAAAAAACGGGGGTGGTTTCAGATGGAAGGGAAACGTGATGTTAAAAATACATTCATTAATAAATAGACTTGAGTGATAGACGTGCGTGATGTCCATTTGTTTAGTCTGAGTGGCTGAGCATAGGCGTTTATGTTGAGCCAGTAAAACATTAGGTATACCCTTATCAAACATTTCCTACTCATCCCTTTGGTTTTCCCTTCTAGATTCTGCAATGTAAATGTCAGCTTGTGTGGATTCCGGCTGAGAAGAAAGAGAAGAGAGACTTAATTATTGAACAGTGTATCAGAGGATGAACTCCCAACCTAGACCTTTCACTCAAAATAGTGCAAATTTGTATATGCTTTTGAAACAACCAGTATTAGCCGGGCATGGTGGCTCACGCCCGTAATCCCAGCACTTTGGGAGGCTTAGGTGGGTAGATCGCTAAGAGGTCAGGAGTTCAAGACCAGCCTGGCCAACATGGTGAAACCCCGTCTCTACTAAAAATACAAAAGTTAGCCGGGTGTAGTGGCACACGTCTGTAATCCCAGCTACTCGCAAGGCTGAGGCAGGAGAATTGCTTGAACCCAGGAGATGGAGGTTGCATTGAGCCAAGATCGTGCCACTGCACTCCAGCCTGGACAACAGAGCAAGAATCCATCTCNAAAAAAAAAAAAAAAAAAAAAAAAAAAAAAAAAAAAAAAATTAAATTAAAAAAAAATAAATAAAAGAACCAGTATTTTGTTTACTAAAATATCTTTTTTAAAAAAGGTGTTATGGCTTTTGGAATAAGTCAAAATGTATCTCTCTCCCTGTCTCTCTCTCCTCTCTCTCTCTGCCTTTCACATAGCACCCTCCACCCTGTGTTGTAAAGGAAGGGGTTTTGTAAACTTACACCTCCTGTACCATCTCAAGCTGGGGGGTCCCACGTGAGAGGCTTCCACAGAGGACGAGGTGCTGCAGAAGCATTTGCTATGGGAGTGGGGTCCCCAGCACTGGGTGCCTGGGCCAGCTACGGCCCCACCCCAGGCCCCCTCATAGGCTGCCCTCCTGGACCCTCATTTATCCCCTTTCCTTCTTACAGGGGCCAAGCCCCTGGGAGAATGTTTTAGAATGTTTTCACTGTTAGCGTGGAGGGAGGCTGTGTATGTCTAGGAGAGCCGGCTCCTGTGCCAACCATAAGGGTCCTCGCAGCGGGGAATCATGGGAGCCCCAGGGTGTGCTTTGTCCTCTCCCCACCTGTTTGCTCCTTGGGGTTTGCTGATGAGATGAAGGATGAGGCATCCATAGGAGCTGCAGGAACCAAGGGCAGGGAGGATGGGAAGAGGTTTTACCCAGCACCTGACACACACAGATCTCTGCGACAAGAGCTCATGCTCTCCCGTTTCTCACAAGACCCCAGAGTGGATGGGGAATGAGGCGGCAGCAGCCAGCGCCGGAAGCAGGGTGCAGTGTTTGGTCTGGTTGCTGACGGCTGCATGGGAAACTTGCAGGAGTGTGTGCTACTAAATGTCTACCCATCCTGGCCCAGCTTGGTAGCAGGTTGCGTTTTCCATGTGGGGAGTCTGGAGTTGCATCTTAAATTGCACCGTGCTTGCTGGATGCTCTTCACAATTTAGGAAGCAGGGGAGAATTTACAAAGTTCCGGAGACAGACAGACCCTGGTCCTTCAAGCTGCAGAGCTCACTAGAGTCGAAGCGGACTTTCATGTAAGCCCAGACCTAAGCCTCTCTGAAGGAGGCCACTCCAGCCTTTGCCGGGAGCTCTGTCCACTTTATTCTGCCTAATCCTGCTGTGGCCTGGGGTCCTGTTGGAACATGAATGGAAGACCAGAGCAGGGGTGGAATGCCCTTGGCTTTCTGCCACCTGCCCCCCACGCGTCCACGACATGCTCAGATGGGGCCTGGAACTGACCCTGGGCCGTGGCCTACCATCCTGCCTGTGTCAGGGCCACTCCGCAGCCTGGCAGGCCACTCTGCCCACCCTGGCCCATGTTCCTGCCCCAGGGGCTGGCCTCTCTGCTTACTGCCCATCCTGCGGGTGTAGGGCATCACCTGGTCCTGCCTTGCCTGGCATCAGACCTACCACCTCAGCACCATTTCCTCATTTCCTCCCTCATGCCCACCCACCTGTGCAACCCCTAAGTCCAAGGAGGGTGGGGGGTCTGCTGGCCAGGAGACACTCAGCTGCTAAACATAGTGCTTTTCTAGGCTTTGGGATTTAATACCACACTTTGGTATTTGTGGAAGATCTGGCCATCTTGGAAAATTTTGTAGAAGATGTCCTAAGGATGGAACTAAACCACTGATCATCCCAATCGTGCCCATGGCTTTGCTGGTTTTTCTTTTTGGTTTTATTTTTTTAGAGATGAGACCTTGCTGTGTCCCCCAGGTTGGAGTGCAGTGGTGCAATCATAGCTCACTGCAGCCTTGAACCCCTGGGCTCAAGTGATCTTCCCACTTCAGCCTCCGGGGTAGCTGAGACTAGGCCGTGCTAATTTTTTAATTTTTAGTAGGGACAAGGGTCATGCTATACTGCCCAGGCCAGGTGTAGGTTTTTTGTGAAGAGCATTTGGGAGTTTTGTTTTTGCTTTGTTACTTTTCCTATACCACTAGGGGGAGATGATTAATCACAAATTGAAGGGGTTTCTTTCTTTTTTTTTTTTGTTTTTTTTTTTTCCAGTAAAGAAAGAATTTAATTGAAGTAAGGCAGGCCACCCGGGGGATGGAGTTATTATTCAAATCAATCTCTCTGGAGGCTCAGAGGTTAGGGGTTTTCAAGGTAGAGTTCTTGCTATGATTCACTCTTTCTCCCTTCTCCCTCTCTCTTTCTTTTTGAGAAAGGGTCTCGCTCTGTCACCCAGGCTGGAGTGCAGTGGTGCGATCAGAGTCCACTGTAGCCTCAAACTTTTAGGCTCCAGCAATCCTCCCGCCTCAGCCTTCGGAGTGCCTGCACCCACAGCCGCGACACCTGGTTTAATTGTTTTAAGCCACCAAACCTGTGGTAATTAACCTGGTGAAACAACTCCTATTGCGTAGTATATTTGTGAGGTCTTTTTCCCTCAGGATTTCATGTACATTTTAGGATTTAAGTTCTCTGAGAGCAAACCATGGTACTCCAACCTCCTTAGTCACTTCAATGTGCTGTCATTGTGCAGGCCCACGTGTAGGGCCCAAGTTTTGGGAGATGAGTTTATTCCACGCCTCCCAGGGTTCTGGAGTAGCAGGCACCAACAGCTGCATGTGCTGAACTCACACCACTGTCTGTGATGTGGGAGTTACTGTTACCTACCGCAAACTAATACAGCACTGTTGGCTGTCAAGTGAGGCCTGGAACAGTGGAAACTTGGTAGTTCTGAATGGTTGGCTGTTTGAGGTGTGATTCATCTCCTGGAAAAATGCTCCCAGGATTTCCTTTGTAACCAGGACAAAGTGCCTGGGAAGTTAACCACTTAGTTGCTGAAGAGCATTGAACACCCACTTCGGTCTGGCAAAGTCTTTCTGAATAATACAGGGAGGCTCAGGAGGGAAAGAAGCCAAGCAAAGGATGGGGTGCTTTCTGCACTTGGCTGTCAGAAACCTGGACTTACAATTTTATTGAGCCCGTTAGGGGTTGGGTAGAAAGTTTTTCTTTCTTTACTATTTTTTTTTTGGGGGGGGGGGGACAGGGCCTGACTCTGTCACCTAGGTTGGAGTGCAGTGGTGCGATCTCTGCTCACTGCAACCTCCACCTCCCAGGGCTCAAGCGATTCTCCCATCTCAGTCTCCTGAGCAGCTGGGACCATAGGCGTGTGCCACCGTGCCCAGCGAATTTTGGTATTTTTTGTAGAGACAAGGTTTTGCCATATTACTGGCCTCGAACTTCTGAGCTCAAGCAATCCTCCCACCTTGGCTTCCCAAATTGCTAGGATTACAGGTGTGAGCCATTGTGCCCAGCTCAGAAATTTTTATGACTTGTTTTTATTTCAAAGAGCTTATGTTTTTAGAGCCCCCTTTTTTTTAGATTCATGCAGAATTGAGTGAATTGAGAGGGTGTCCCACCACCCACCATGCTATCAACATCCCATGTAAATTTATAAGTCTTTTTTTATTTTAGAGGCAGGGCTTCACCTTGTCACCCAGGCTGGAGTGCAGTGGACAACCATAGCTGACTGTAGCCTCAAACTCCTGGCTCAAGTGGTCCTCCTCCCTCAGCCTCCCAAGTAGCTAGGACTATAAATGTATGCCACCCGGCCCAGCTACTTTTAAGTGTTTTCGTAGAGACAAGGTCTTGCTATGTTGCCCAGGCTGGTCTTGAACTCGTGACCTTAAGCAGTCCTCCTGCCTCAGCCTCCCAACGTGCTGGGATTACAGGTGTGAGCCGTCGTGCCCAGCCATAAGGTATTCTTACACATTTTAGAATGATTACTTCTATTGTAAAATTACTTTCTGCATATTATAACCAAGAGTGGATTTTGGGATAGGTTTAATAGGGGTCAAACCTTTTTCTATAAAAGTGAAAAAGACAACCACAAACCCTTACAACTGACATCAGCAGCAGCCCCAAACCTAAAGAGGGTGGGTGTTGTCCCACTGCAAGTGGCTCAGCTACAGGGTCTTGAGATGGAACTCCATGGCACAGTCTAAGGACCTGCTGGGATTCCTGGAGTTGGCCGGGAGATTGGCTGGATAAGTGGTCTCTACAGACCCCCGTGCGTGCCACCCCGTGCCCACATAGCCCACCTGGACCCACCACTGCATAACTTTCCAGGTCCTAATTGGGACCACTTACTCCCCTTGGAGGGTCTGGATGGAGTTTTACCTCTACAGATGCCTCTCACTCATCCTCCATCACCTTGCTGACAAGGCAGGACAATTGGGAGGAGGGGGTCTTGCTTGGCAGACCTAAAGGCAGGGTTTCACTTGGTCACCCAGGCTGGAGTGCAGTGGACAATCACAGCTCACCGTGGTCTCAAACTCCTGGCTTAAGTCATCCTCCTTCCTCAGCCTCCCAAGTAGCTGGGACTATAGATGCATGCCACCCAGCCCGTCGGCAATGTCTCGCCCGTGGCAAGCTGGATTCCTGTGGATTACTTTGGTGGGCGGAAACCGGTTGGCACCCTATTTAATTTGGACTTTTTGGGGATAACTGTACACTGGTTCTCTTTTCTTCTCAGAACTAAATTTTGACCACACAACCTTTCAGCCGGCTCACCACTGCTCACCCCCATCCTCCTTTGGGCTGGGTTAGCCCCAGTCCACCCCGACAGAGCCCTCAGAGTAGCCTTTACAAGATAAGAGTCGAGACCCCTAACTTACCAACAAATTTTAATGAAACTTCTAGAAAAAGTGCTTTGCCAACATCCTTAGGAACCGCTCAGTTCTTGCGGCGTGAGGGCGCTGTTGAAGTCTGCCTGGCTGCAGTGGTGTGGAATCCGACACACAGCAGCCTCACTGTTTGTTGGAGGAATCACCCTTAAGAACATTTCCCAAGATAGTGGTTTTCCCATCTCCGTACTCTGCTACTTAAAGTTCTCCACTTGCTTGGGTTTATCCTTTCAATCCCTTCGGTAATTAAACTGCTGAAAAGTATATATTGGTAAGAACAGACGTCATCAATGGACTGCAAACAAAACTCTTTTCTGTTATTGAAGATAAACCATTTCAGACAAGACCAGGCTGAGTCTAAAGGATTCAGGTAATTGCAGGGCGGAGGCAGAGAGAGTAGTTCATGGCCACAGGACTTGGCCACCTCTGGGCAACACACAGTGTTTGCTAAGTTAATGACTGCAGGGATACAGAACTGGCCCTCAGCTTCTCTGTCTTCCTTTGGCCTCTGCTCTTCCTGCTGCCTTCTTTCTTTGACCACGATAACACACTTTCCATAGGCCTTCCTCACCACGTCACAGAACTCAGAGAAGAGGCTGTCTTCTTGTTTGACACACAGCTCATCTCTTAGGAACATCCGATATTGCCAAGGCACCCATCCCTGACTACCCCCAGCGTGAACAATACACCAGCTTGGGGTTTGCATGTAATGTCCATCACTAACATCTTCCCCAGTTACGAGACTTTCTGGGATACTGGTTTCCCCAAAATATATGGTCTTAAATCCATCATATTGCAGTGTTCTCAGGGTTTTCAGATATTGGAGGCATTGTGTCCTCTTGATGCCATCAAATTGACTTCTGTTAATGATGTTTCTGAAAAGAGGGTTTGCAAAGCGAGGCATGGTAGCTTCTCAAGTGTTTTTAAAAGCTTGCATGTCTGCATTTGGAGAAAGATGGCAAGTGGGGGATGATGACCTCATAAAGGGCTTTCTTACAGCTGTGCCAGTCCCACAGATACACTTCAGGTTTCAAGGCATCATGAAGAACTAACTCCCGCTGACCCATAAAATCTGGGAATTGCTGATGCTACCCACAAAATGCTACTTTGGCATCACTTCTGCAAAGGTCTGAGACAGAGGTTTGCAATCTCTTAGTAGCAGTGAGTCTACTGGTTTGGCTTAAGGTGGAGAGAAATGTCCATTTCAAAAACAGTTACTGAGCACCTGCTATACACCAGGCATTGTGCTTGGCACCAGGGGTATAGTCACAACACGCCCAGGGAGTCCTGGACCTACATGTTGTGTGTCTGTGTATGCACAGAATTTGTGCCAACTGCCTTCCCGTTGGTGCAACCAAGAGTGATTCTTACAGGTGGCAGAAGGAAGGTATGGCAAATAGCAAAAGAAAGTCAGTCTGAACACCTGCCTTCCACTGGAGCTTGTAGCAGAATTAGCTTGAGCTAATTCAATACCCCATCTGGAAAGCACTTTTAATTTTACATACTCAGACAAAATGACAGTTTGCTTCAACAGTTTCTTCAATTTCCTTTATATTGTCTTGCCTTGTTGGCCAGCCTGGTCTCGAACTCTTGACCTCAGGTGATCTGCCTGCCTTGGCTTCCCAAAGTGCTGGGATTACAGGTGTGAACCACTGTGCTCAGCCAGTGATTTTTCACTTTTGTCAGTTTGCTAGGCAAAAAGATCATTTTGTTGTTTTAATTTGTTTAATTATGAGTAAATCTGGCAATATATTATGAAAACAATAACAAGAAGAACTTGATATAAAATATGCAAATTCAGATGTCCTTGAAGATCATTTTAGAGCCAGCATGAAGCGAGGTGGCGCTGGTAGTGGAGGCTGGCTGTGGAGAAAACCAGCCAACGGTGGACTCATGGGATACTGAAGCTTTTGACTGGGGTTCACTCGGAGCCCAGACTCAGGCTGGTTCTGACAGGGACACCTGCCAGGCCTCAGCTTAGGGCCACAAGGTGGGACACAGGAACTGGGGGTGTGATCCCAGAGCCTAAGAGGCAGGAACAGAGAGGTCTCTGCAGAAACCCATCTGAGCCCCAGACTCACTGTCCCAGGACAGGCTGAGCCAGAGTCTGGCCAGGAACTACTTTTGCATAAGGAGCTGGAAGTAGTCTACCCAGTAAGTGGGAGCCTGGATTCACGCAAACCATTGCACCATGGACAGCCAGAGAAACTCAGAGAACCTTCCTGTGCCGGTTAACATACTCTCTCACTTCCTCTGCAGCCTCTGCCAAGTCAAGCAGCCAGCTCCAAGGGCTCGCCTCCCTCCGCCTGAGACTCCTCGTCCTCCCTTCCTCTGGAGCCTCCAGCCTCCTGGGGCTTGCCCTCCTTGCTGCCAGCTCCAGCAGGGGCTGCCAAAGGCCTGGGAGAGAGAAGTGGGCTTCCTGGGGCCACCTCCCACTTTGGAGCGTTTGGAGGGTGATGGAATGACCACCAGGGGGCAGTGTGGACAGGTCTCCATAGGACTGGTCAGGCAGATACCTTTGCAGCCACCTCAAAAGACAGGAGCCCTCCACCCGCCTTCTCCACTGCCCACGTAACTGATATTCTCAAGGGAGGCATTGTAATTTGTCTAATTCATTTAAATTGATTTCGTATAATTGGGATGTCAAGATTGTTCAGTTCCAAGACAAAGTCTTAACTTGAGCTCCCAGGACAGGGGTGGTTCCTAAACTCGGTGTGTGAGTGTTGCTGCAGGACTATTGGGCCATCTTCCACCTGCCACCGATCACATTCTTCATCAAAGAGGAGGAAATATTTAGAAACTAGCGGTACCAAACAACCACCACCAACAAAAACAACCCCAAAACAAAAACAACAACAACAAAACACCAAAATACACACACAAAAAGCAAAGCAGTTGCCACTATAACTAGATGTGTGTACCCATGTGGCAGGTATGAATCTTAGCCACAAATTCAGTTCTACAGGAAACATCACATTTATTTATTTAAATGAAGTCATAATGGACTTGGACATGGTTGGAGGCTCTTACCCCCCACCCCCACCCACTTCCCAAGGCCAGTGCACAGGCGGGGCCCTGAGGTCACCCTTACCTGATGCTTGAGTTAGGTGCCCAGACCCAAGCCCTTGTGGTCCCATCATGTGGGCACAAGCAATTCTCCTGCCTTAGCCTCCAGAGTAGCTGGGATTTTAGGTACCTACCACCATGTCCAGCTAATTTTTGTATTTTTAATAGAGCTGGGGGTTCACCATATTAGCCAGGCTGGTCTCAAACTCCTGACCTCAAGTGATCCACCGCCTCGTCCTCCCAAAGTGGTGGGATTACAGGCATGAGCCAACAGGCCCGGACTCCCAGTGATTGGCTTTCTGTGTGGCAAGCAGCAAGACCTGGACCAGACTCCTGGTGTTTCTTCAGTAACACCTTCGGGAACAAAAGATACCTGACCAGGACCAAGGGGGCTTCTTCACCTTTCTCGATCTCTCTCTAGACCTTCTTTTCCTCATATGGAAAATGAGAGAATTAGACCAGGCAAAGACTGAGGTTCATTCGCCCTAAGAGTCTGACCTTTCTCTTTCTTATGAAACTAGAAAGGTGTGTGGGTGTGCATGTAAGCATGCGTGTGTGAGGTGTGCACAGGTGTGGCAAAGTATGTAAATGTGTGTGTGTATATGTGGGGGTGTATTGACCCATGTGAGTGTATGTGTGTGTGAGGTTGTGTGTATGAGTGTGTGTATTTGCTTGTTTTTTGAGAAGGAATCTCCCTCTGTTGCCCAGGCTGGAGTGCAGTGGCACCATCTCAGCTCACTACAACCTCCGCCTCCCGGGTTCAAGCAATTCTCCTGCCTTAGTCTCCCAAGTAGCTGGGATTACAGGCACCTGCCACTACGCCTGGCTAACTTTTTGTATTTTAAGTAGAGACAGGGTTTCACCATGTTGGCCAGGCCGGTCTCAAAACTCCTGACCTCAGGAGATCCACCCGCCTCGGCCTCCCAAAGTGCTGGGATTACAGGCATGCACCACCATACCTGGCTGAGTATATGCGTCTGTGTGTATGCTTATGGGAACATGCAAATGTGTGTGAATGCATGCATGTGTCCGTGTGAATAGTGAATACCCTGGACTTATGGAGCACTCAGCTCCGGATGCACTTCCTGTTTCCTCAGCAGCCGAGCTTGGGCCTGGCATTGAGTGACAGCACTCCAACCCCCCTGGAACCCCTCCCACACCTGCTTCCCATGGCGTTCCCAGCTCCCACCACTGGGAAGCAGCTGGAATCACGAATCAGGGTAATCACCAAATTCTCTTCGACCTTCCTCAGCTCCTGGTTTGTTGAGGCAAACCCCCATTTCTGGCTTCCCTTAGGACCTCCCTCCCTGAAACAGCAGACTCACCATGGGCCCATCCAGGCCTCTCCGGGAGCTTCACGGAATTGCTTCTGCCTGGCCCCAGCTCAGAGGTTCTGACAGAATTGGTCTGGGGTGAGGCCTGGTGTCCATGGGATTTTCACAAGCTTCCAGGTGATACCACAGGGAAGCCAGGGTGAGAACCCCGGTCCTAGAACCAGGTCTGATCAGGGCCTGGTGGGGAACTGTGAGTGCAGAACATTAGCACTCCCAGGGGTCTCAGGGTTGGTTTTGAAAGGAGCAGAGCACATTTTTTTTTCTCACATAGACATATAGAGACTTTTTAATATATACACATAGAGAGAGGATGTTTTAATAAAGAGAGGTTTGGGTTTTTTGTTTTGTTTTGTTTTGTTTTTTGAGATGGAGTTCCGCTCTTGTCGCCCAGGCTGGAATGCAGTGGAGCGATCTCAGCTCACTGCAACCTCGGCCACCCAGGTTCAAGCAATTCTCCTGCCTCAGCCTCCTGAGTAGCTAGGATTACAGGCGCCCACCACCATGCCTGGCTAATCTTTTATTTTTTTTTTTTTTAGGTAGAGATGGGATTTTGCCATGTTGAGCAGGCTGGTCTCAAACTCATGACCTCAAGTGATCTACCTGCTTCGGCCTCCCAAAGTATTGGCCTGGGTTTTATATAGGTAAAAAAGATAGAAAATAGGTAATGAGATTAGGCTTCCCCTTGCTTTCAAAACTTGGTTTGGGAGCCTCAGAACTGGTTCCACTCTGTGATAGCCAGGAGTACTGTTCCCCAACTCTGGCTCTCAGCCTTCCAGGCACCAGCGGGATGGGACTTCCCTGCCCCTCATGGTTGAGAGGAGCCATGGGCTTATTCTAGCTAATGAGTGGTGGATGGAAGTGGCGTGTGTCTCTTCCAGGCCTAGAGCATTTAATTGTCCAGTTGAAATTCTCAGGGACTCTTCTCCCAGGCGCTGAGAATGGCAATGTTTCCAGAGGGTTTGTGGGGGCAACCTGAGTATCAGAACACAGCCCCCAGCAGACCTGCTGCACACATGTGGCAGGGAAAGGAAGAGAGCCAGCCGCCTGCAGCCACTGAGAGTTTGGGGTGGTTGTTTTCATGATGAAACCAACTCACCCTGACTCATACAGTCTTTGAGTTATATAGATGGGGAATGAGGCTCTTGGGCCCCTCTGCTCTCACAAAGCAATAGTCTAGCTAAATCCATCTATCGGCCAGGCACAGTGGCTCACACCTGTAATCCCAGCACTTTGGGTGGCCAAGGTGGGTGGGTCACCTGAGGTCAGGAGTTGGAGACCGACCTGGCCAGCATGATGAAACCCCGTCTCTGCTAAAAATACAAAAATTAGCCTGGCATGGTGGTGGGCGCCTATAATCCTAGCCATTGAGCTCCAGCCTGTCTCAAAAAA
>NW_016107356.1:4582832-4595652 GCF_001604975.1 Cebus imitator
AAAAAAAAAAAAAAAAAAAAAATCCATCTATCTAGGGAGCAAAGAAGGGGAGGTGCTGGCTTGCACACCCTAGACAATTGTTTGAAAGTCAGGACACCAGGACTGGAGTGACACCTCAGCCACCCTCCTCCTAGGTGAGGGTCTTGAGCCCACACCGACAGGAAGTGGCAGACATGGGACACACATTGGTCTTCTCACTCCCAGTCCAGCACTGAGCTGTGAACTGCCAGGACACCATGCCCCGACACGAGTAGTCTTCCCACTCCTCACCTTGAAGGAAAAGTGTTTTTTGGACAAATACCTAATGGAGACATTACATGGGCTTTGGAATCCATTAGACCTAGCTTCTTGAACCTCTTGCAGCTGTGTGACAATATACAAGTTTCTTAACCTCTCTGAGCCTCAGTCCTCTAATTACACTCCCCTCATAGAGTTTCTAAGAGCATCCCTGGGGCTGGCACGTGTCAACGTACCTAGCATTTGGTGGAGTTTGTTAAATGTTCGTTGTCTTCTCTCCCTATTGCACCTTGAATGGTAAAGGTTGCCTGCCAGCTTCCATTTCCCCAGCAGTGCCCTGAGCTCGTTCAGGTGTTCATCCATCTCCCACAGAGCTCAGGTTCTTTTGGAGGAAGCCACTTCAAGTCCTGCTCCAGGCTTAAGCCAGTCGGCACATTCCATGCCCTGCCCCATTGCCAGGTTCGGGAGTGTGCTCATAATCTAAGCGCCCCCACCCCCAGATACATCTCAAGATTCTTGCTTGGACTTCTGGACACTCAGACTCCTCCGAGAAGGAATCGAACTTGCTTCTCTCCATGTCCTTTCCTCTAGGAGATGTGTCCTCATCAACATGTTCAGACGCATCCCACCCCAGCAGAGGACAGCCTGGGCTCAAGCTGGGATGCCTATTTAATTTATTTTCTGCTAATTAAACTTCCTAATATACTCCACTCTACGTGTGTTTGCAGGCAGGGGGTGTGGGATAAGCAGCCCTGCCTGGCTGGGAGAGGAGGCAGCTCCCTGCTGCACTATGTATTAATAAAGAGACATATGCATGGCAGTGCCTGTCTGGGCCTAGGTGGCAGCTTAGGACAGAAGGCACGTGGCAATCAGGGTTTCAAACAACCCAGGAAGAACACTGCTTCAGGGAAGACAGCTCAGCATCTCCCTGGCAAAGAATAATGACATTGATAATACTCTCCAAAGAATTTCAGGATTTTGAGCAAACAGAAAAGCAACACAGAAAAGCAAACAGAAAAGCAACGTCAAAACAATATGGCTTTATTGGACACTTAAGATTTTCATTGGAGGCTCAACAGCATAATCCTGCTGGTTGGTTTCACTTCGTCGATTTTCCATTGTGTCTAATTACATTGCTAATGCTGATGGTGGATGACCATCAGCTCTTTTCCTGCCTGTCCTGAGGTTCATCCACCAATGTTTCAGTTCTGTTGTAAGATATTGTCCTGAGCCCCCAACATCTCGTGCATGCTGTTTTGTTTGTTTGTTTATTTGTTTTTTAAATAAAGAGTTCATAGCTGGTGGAAGACTCTCCTCTGTTACACACTGATGTTCCCTCCCTACCAGGCCTGGGAGGAGGAGTCTAGCGTGTGGGGTCTGTACATATGCTGTGGACCGTGCAGAACCTGGAGAGGCCATGGCCCCTTCCAAAAGTGATCTGCCCTGAACCCTTCCCTCTGTAGGAGGCATTTATTAGATGCCAGGTTCCTGAAAGGCTCTGGGATGGGCACTCCCCCTCCTGAGCCCTGTCTTTCATCACTGCTTTTCTATTTCTGGCCAGGGTTCCCTGTCCCTCCTCCCGGCTCCCATGGGACCCCAGTTCACCTCCATCTTGGCTCAGTTGCCCTGCACTGTAGTAGTCCATTCACACGCTGTCTTCTCCAGAAGAAATGGCTGGAGGAGAAGTTTACAGGGTTTCCTGGGCCAGGGCTGGGCCACAGTCACCGGGCAGCCGGAAACAACCCTCCGGGGCCCAGGAAGGCCAAGGCTGGTGGGCAGGTACAGGGGGAGCTCTCCACCACTGTGCAGCCTGGAGGCTGTTTCCCCTCGACCCTGCTGATGGGACCCAGCCAACTCAGGCTGCCCACTACCCTGCTCCCAGCAGGCTTCCAGTGCCCCGGCTTCTCTGCACGCCTGCCTGACATGGACAGTGTCCCCTCAGGCCTCAGTACACCCTCTGTCCTGGAGGCGTGTGCCACGGCCCTGTGTGCCATGGGTGAGGTGCACAGCAGCCTCCGGGTCACACTTGCCCTGCCAAGGAGACTCCAGTGAACTGGGAACTCCACAGGGCACAGAGGACTCACACCAACACTGTGCTGAGAGACTTCACTACATTGTAACCTGGCTTCCACCTGCACTAAGCTGCATCCCCAAAGGCGACCCCAGTCCAGGCTGAGTCTTGGCTCAAGACTTTGCAATGCAGCCAAACCACAAAATATGCCTTGTCCAGCCCACCCTGCTAAACCATTTTCAGTAGTTCTCCCCTCACCCTTCTGGAACTTTCCACTTCCACGCGGCCCCCGTTCCATGTTCATTTCCTGTTAGTCCCTTTTTGTTCCCTTTCTGTTCCCTTTCTGTTCTCTCTTTGAAGACCTCATTCACCGTTTTCTCAGTTCGGGTTAAGCTTGGTTGGTACTGGAATCCGTCTCCCATGCTGCAGGAGCCTGAAGGAGTCAGTCTTGCCGCCTGAAACACATGCCTAGCGCTACTTTTTCTCTGATGAGTGTCTTAGTCAGTTTGGGCTGTTAGAACAAGTACCATAGACTGGGTAGCTTAAGCACCAAACATTTCACTCTCACAGTTCTGGAAGCTGTAAGTCTGAGATCAAGGTGTTGGCAGATTCGGTGCCCAGTGAGGGCCTGCTTCCTGGTCCATGGAAAGGACACTTCTTGCTGTGTCCTCAACATGGTGCAAAGAGAAAGGGAGGTGGCTGGTGTCTCTTTCCTGTAAGGTCACTGATCCCATCATGGGGCTCTACCATCGTGACCTCATTTAAACTTCCTGAAAGTCTCACCTCCATACTATCATATTGGGGATTAGGGTTTTGACATATGGGGCAAAAGCATTCAGTCCATGGCACATGCCCACTGCCCCGACTCCTGTGAGTGCCACACCACAGCCTTGCCGGGCCTTGGTCCTGGAGGCGTGTGCCGTGGGTCCTGTATGCTATGGGTGAGGTGCACAGCTGCCCCTGGGCCACCCCACCAGCGAGTGAGCTCCTGGCACTCTGGCTCCCTCTAGTCACCCATCTACCAGTCTTGCGGCTCCTGTGCACTGGAGGGCCTGCTCCCTGGGTACTGTGGGCCAGCTGTGGCCCTGGCCACCCGTGGACTTCCCCTCCTGCCAACGGCTGCAGTCACATCTTCTCTAAAGACATCTGAAGCCCAGCCTTGGGGAACTAACTGAGTAGAACCTTCCCTGGGTACTGAGCCCTAGGGAACCCTTGAGAGTTCTTTTTGTACTTTATGGTTTCTTCCTCACTAAGCTTAATCATTTCTTTACAGGAAACTTCCTCTGTTCAAGTGACTGTATGGTTTCTGCCTCCAGCTTCATTTTTTGGTACCGTAAGAGAGGCAAGCGTGGAGCATGGGGACACAGGGGATGAGCAATTGGCAAGCAGGGAGATGCGTGCAGCACACTGAGTGCCTGGTACACACCAAGTTCTTTTAGTCTGGATTTCATTATTTTTAAATGGGTATTGCTATTTTTAAAAGAACTATCGCTATTTTAAAAAGAACAGTTGCAAATATTTATTGTGTGTTTTGCAAAAAGTGAGTAAGGATCAATAAGATATGTAGATCAATTGATCAATAAGATATCTTTTATTCTTTTTTTTAATTTATTTTTTTGAGACAGAGTCTCATTCTGTCACCAGGCTGGAGTGCAGTGGCCCGATCTTGGCTCACTGCAACCTCTGGCATCCTGGTTCAAGCAATTCTCCTGCCTCAGCCTCCCGAGTAGCTGGGACTACAGGCATGTGCCACCATGCCCCGCTAATTTTTGTATTTTTTTTAGTAGAGACGGGGTTTCACCATGTTGGTCAAGATGGTCTCGATCTCTTGACCTTGTGATTCACCCGCCTCGGCCTCCCAAAGTGCTGGGATTACAGGCATGAGCCAAAGCGCCCAGCCAATATCTTTTATTCTTAAAAATCATATTCTCCTGGTTCAGTGGGAAACAGACTGCCAACCTGTATTTACAGTATTATGTGGTAAGTGTTCTCGTTTTCAGATGTGTATTAGTCTGTTCTCATGTTGCTAATAAAGACATACCAGAGACTGGGTAATTTATAAAGGAAAGAGGCTTAGTTGACTCACAGTTCCACATGGCTGGGGAGTCCTCGGGAAACTTACAATCATGGCAGAAGAGGAAGGAAACATGTCCTTCTTCACATGATGGCAGGAAGGAGAAGTGCAGAGCAAAGGAGAACTATAAAACCTTATAAAATCATCAGATCTTATGAGAACTCAATCACTATCATGAGAACAGCATGGAGGTAATTAACTCCCACCAAGTGCCTTCCAAGACGTGAGGATTATGGGATCTACAGTTCAAAATGAGATTTGGGTGGGGACATAGCCAAACCATATCAAGGTGCCTCCTGCAAGCAACTACCTCCAACCCTCCTTCATCCTTGCCCTCATTCTTCAATGATTTGGTGAAATCTGATCTCTACCTCAGTTTCATGGCCTCCCCATGACTCCAGTTACTTCCTGATTAGCTTAAACTAAACCTAACTAGGTTACCCTAGGAAAGCATTTCTATTCCTGACACCTCCCAAGTGCTGCTTCCACTCCACCTGTATGTGTGTGGGCACATCCCTGTGCCCCTTTGCCGGCTTCCAACCCACTCACTTCAAGCATTTATCCCAAGAATTTCATAAAATCATAGAAGATCAGGGCTTGAGGCAGTGGTGAGGAAATGATAGGAAAGACATTTCTGGATGTGTTCTGCCATCCTGCAGATCCCTAAACCGCCTCTCCCCCTTCTTTCTCTCCCTCCAGAGAACAGCTTCTCCTTGACTCCCGTGGAATAGTTCTGCTCACATTCATGGGCCCTTCCGGTCTCACTTCCTGTACCAAAACTTGGCAAACAAATGTAGTTCCTGTCCTTGGAAAAATTCTGTCGAATAAAATTTTCTCTGTTTGATCCATCCAAATGTTTACAAAGTGCTATAGAAGCCCTGGAGGAACAAGCAGTTCTGCCTTAGGGATCAAGAAGGTTTCACAGAGGGGGTGATATCTGAGCAACAGTGCTTTTTTTTTTTTTTGGAAGGAATCTTGCTCTGTTGCCCAGGCTGGAATGCCATAATGCAATCTCGGCTCACAGCAATCTCCACCTCCTGGGTTCAAGTGACTCTTCCGCCTCAGCCTTCCAAGTAGTTGGGATTATAGGTGCCTGCCACTATGCCCAGCTAATTTTTGTTTTTTCACTATATTGGCCAGGTTGGTCTCTAACTCCTGACCTCAAGTGATCCACCCACCTTGGCCTCCCAAAGTGCTGAGATTACAGACGTGAGCCACTGCACCCAGCCAACAGTACTTTTAATTGGCATTTTCTTCAAAGACTTTGGTGCCCTCTGGACATAGAAGGGGCCCATGACCCAGCCTCAGCCAATCAGAGCACTCCACTTCCTGGACCACCTATACACCTGCTCTTCCCTGATCCACTACAATGCCCTTACTCTGAGATCTGAAATCTGAGCAAAAGCACAAAGAGGCAGACATGGGAGCTGAGCTGTCTTTTGGGAGGGTCCTAGTGAGAACGTTCTCCAGCTGAAGCCACCAAGTGAGGACCTCAAGACAGACTAACCCCTCTCCTGAGGCTGGGAGGAGCTGCTGTCCTTTTGATTCTGTGAGCTACCTCAGTTGCCTTCCCCCAAATCTCTCTCTCTCTCTCTCTCTCTCTCTCTCTCTCACACACACACACACACACACACACACACATGCATGAGCTAGGTAGAGCTGTTTTCTGTAATTGCCAACAGAACACTAACTGTATTTGAAGAATGAGCTGGCATTCTTCTGCTCCAGTAGAAGTCAAAGCGATCAGTTATGAGAATCAGAGCCCGCCTGTGACTCCAGGAAGAGATGCATAAATACCAACAAATGTTTAGTCCCTAAATTCTTCCTTTAAATCCTTCTTTTTTAAAATTTGATGAGTACATCACACAAGAAAATCAAATCATAATGCAACCAAGTCAATGCGAGTTTTATTTAGAAGAGATGGGTTACAATCACCCGGGGAAGCTCTAGTTACCTTGATTTGGTTTGTTACAAACCCTGGTACCGTCAGCCACAGATTCCCAGAGGAAGTCATTCCTGGATGACTTCCTCATTGAATTTAAATAATTTCCATTTCAGAGGAATGGCTTTATCTGACCTGATCCCCTAAATCTTAGGGGAAACCTACACAGGGACAAAGACAGTAGGTGTCTGGAATGTTAAGAATCTGTGTATTCTGTCACTGTCTCCATCAGGGCTGGTGGCACATGCAAATCTCTTTCCCACTCTCTGGTTGAACACTAACGCCAAGGTTCCCACATCTTTCCAATTAGTCCATGTACATGGGGTTTGTCAAGACAGTGGTTCATGGTCCTGACCCTAAGCATGTCAGATTTCAGGCGTTTTATGCAAAATACCCATACTACTTGGGATCATTTCCCACTGGTATTGCTCACAATGGAGCTGACACAGCCCTTAGTTCCCATCCAACACATCTCCAAGGCAGACTCACAGACCAGCTCCCAGAAAGGGAGTGATTTTAGATCAGGCAGCAGAGAGGTGGCCTAGGAAGGCATCCTTGGAGTTCATGCACCTGTGTCTGGCCAACAACAGAAAGATGGTGGCTTTTGCTCCTTGGGATTTACCTTTGGAGCTAGTCTCTGATCACATGTCTAACAGAACAGGCATCCTTGGGATTTCCATGGCAGTCTACTGACAGTCAGGGGTAAGGATTAAATAGTACAGAATCTCACTGTATACTCTTTTGAGAGGCCAAGCAATGAGAAGTTTTACAAATGATCATTGAGCTGAAGGAGTGCATAGAATCAGTTTTTTCCCCTATAAATATAAAAGCCTATAAGTATAAAAATCTTGGTGAAAGAAAAATGATGCCAGCTTCCCACACAGCACATCACACATCTTCTCTTTTCAAATTTGACTCCAAGGCCTGCTTCCTTCAGGAAATAATTTATCCAATGGTATCTTTTAGGATATTTTTGGTTGTGAGGTATAAAAGTCTAGCTCCAACAGACTTAATAAAAGGAACTCATTGGTTCACAAACTGAAAAACTCCAGTGGTAAATGAAGGCTCTGGGTACAGGTGGTCCAGGCTCTGGTCTCTGTAATTTCTTTGTTCTGCTCCCCTCTACATGCTGTTTTTTTTTTGTTTGTTTGTTTGTTTGTTTTTTTTTCCCTCAAGTTGGCTTTCTTCATGGTGGCAAAATGGATGCAGCAATCCTGTCAGAGGTGTTTGAACCAGAGCACCTCCTTGATTAGCCGCTGTGTCAAATGAGGATGAGGCGTGCTGGGCTGCATTCCAGGAGAGCAGACATTCTTAGTCACGGGGTGAGACCGGGGGCCAGCAGGACTGGCATCACAAGATACAGGTCACAAAGACGCTGTTGATAAAACAGGATGCAATAAAGGAGCCAGCCAAAACCCATCAACACCAAGACGATGATAAATGTGACCTCTGGTCATACTCACTGCTCGTTATATGCTAACTGTGATACATAGTGTGGTAAAAGACACTTCTACTGGCGCCATGACAGTTTACAAATGCCATGGCAATGTCCAGAAGTTACCCTATATGGTCTTAAAGGAGACCCGATATGGTCTAAAAGAACTGAGGGTTCTGAGTTCTCAGTTCTGAGAAATCTGTGCCCCTTTCTTGAAATATTCATGACTAATCCACCCCTTGTTTAGTATATAATCAAGAAATAATCATAGCGTACCCAGTCAAGCAGCCCGTGCTGCTGCTCCGCCTATGGAGTAGCCAGCTTTTGTTTCTTTACTTTGTTAATAAACTTGCTTTCACTTTATAGACTCGCCCTGAATTCTTTCTTGTGCAAGATCCAAGAACCCTCCCCTGGGGTCTAGATCAGGATCCGACTCTCGTAACAATTCCAGGCTCAGATCTGCTTTTAGCACCATACAGAGCAAGAGAAAGTTTTTTGTTCCAGAATTTCCCATTAAAGTTCTTCTGGTCATTTTTATTGTGTTGTTTTGCTTAGGCCAGGTGTCCATCCTGGTCCCAAGCAGTGAGGCCAGGACATGGATACAATGACTGGATCAATCCAGGCCTCCTATTCCCACTTCTTCAGAATTTTTTTTTTTCAAAAATTATTTTCAGTTAGCCTTCTGAGGTCGAAACTTATTCCAATTCTTGAACTGGGGGTAGTTTCAACCTCCCTAGAGCTATATGGGTCCTCAAATGAAAATTTGGGGCAGCTGCATTAGAGAAGGGGAACTGCATACTGCAGAGACCACCACCAAGGGGTGATTGTGCCAAATCACTCTTCCTAGCCTCAGATTCACCCACGTTCTGGCCATTCCTCCCCATTTGAATGCATTCTGCAGTCCTATGACTGTGGATTACATTTTTGTCTGCCTCTATGTCTTCTGTTTTGTCCTGCCCTGTACGCATCTCAAACGTAGCATAACGCCTATATAAATTATACAAATAAACAAACACTTCTGTTTTCAACCTGTAGGATGATGACAGTGACGATGACAATGGTACTGATGATGTGGAAAACGTGTAGAGAAAAATAAATACTTGGAAATAGATCTCACCTCCAAAAACAAAGCTTGGGGTTTAATTCTGACCTTTATGAGGTCATGGGGTGAACTGCAGACCACTGTCTACGGACAGGAAAAAGATATTTCATCTCTAGCCCCAGGGACATCTCCAAAAGCTGAACTAGATGAACTTCATATAAATTGTTTATCTAGTTTATATACAAATTTATATACAAAACATAATTTTCTCTTTGCCTACAGAAAGCCACTTGTAGAAATTCTATTAATCAGAATCTCCCTAAGTTAATCAGAATCTCCCTAAGTTAATCAGTCATCTAGATAAGATCTTATTTCTTTTTAGACAAAGAAAAGTATATAACAGGTATCTGTACTGTTGAGTGAACATTTGAATGAAGCATTTGATATCTAATATAAGGAAATCTAAAAGTGTCTACATGGAAAATCTCATGGATTCAATGAGATTGATGACAGCACAAGTCATCAACTGATATGTAGACAGAATTTCCTTGTGGAGCAAGACAATACAACCATTGCTTAGAGACTAATTGTCAACGAATTAGTCATTTCCTGTTTCAGAATCACATCACCACCGCCACCAACACCAACATCAAGCACCACCACCTACACCACCATCATCAGCATCATAACCGCCACCAATAACATCACCAACTCCAACGCCATCATCAACATAAACCATCACCACAACCAAAACCATCAGCATCGCCACCATCACCACTCACCACAACAAGGCTTATATTGACATACTTATTTCACTTTTCAAAATACATTCACATGCATGGTTTCATTAGATCTCATCTACTTGGTAAGTTTGGCAGATCTGACATCATTAGCCTCATTGTATCTGTATGGAAGCTAAGTCTTAGAGAAGCGAAGTGGCATGTGAAAGGACACCAGAGTGGTTGATAATCAAACTCAGACTAGAGTTTGGTTCTTCTGACTCAAAAATTAATACTTTTTTCTTTAAAAAAAAATTTTTTTTTATTTAGAAAGAGAGAAAGAAAGAAAGAGAAAGAATAAAAAAAAGAAAAAGAAATGAATGAAGGAGAGGAAGAAAGAGGAAGAGGAAGAGGGAGAGAGAACAGGGGTGTTGCTTTATTGCCCAGGGTAGAATGCAGTCTAAAAATGGGTATGCCTTAATTGTGTTTAATATAGAGACATTAAAAAAAATCTTTTTTTAAGACACGGTCTTGCTCTGTTACCCAAACTTGAGTGCAGTGGCATGATCACAGCTCATTGCAGCCTCAATTTCCCAGGTTCAAGAAATCCTCCCACCTCAGCCTCACAAGTTCATGGGACCACAGGCACATGACCAGCTAATGTGTTTTAAAATTTTTTGTAGAGGTCAGGAGCAGTGGGTCACGCCTATAATTCTAGCACTTTGGAAGGCTGAGGTGGGCGGATCACCTGAGGTCAGGAGTTCAAGACCAGATTGGCCAAAATGGTGAAACCCTGTCTCTATTAAAAATACAAGGCTGGGCGCGGTGGCTCACACCTGTAATCCCAGCACTTTGGGAGGTCGAGGCAGGCGGATCACGAGGTCAAGAGATCAAGACCATCCTGGCCAACATGGTGAAACCCCGTCTCTACTAAAAATACAAAAAAATTAGCTGGATGTGGTGGTGCGTGCCTGTAGTCCCAGCTACTTGGGAGGCTGAGGCAGGAGAATTGCTTGAACCCAGGAGGCGGAGGTTGCAGTGAACTGAGGTCGCGCCACTGCACGCCAGCCTGGCGCCTGGTGACGGAGTGAGACTCTGTCTCAAAAAAAAAAAAAAAAAAAAAGTCAGCAGGTGTAGTGGCACATGGCTATAGTCCCAGCTACTCAGGAGGCTGAGGTAGGAGAATTGCTTGAACCCAGGAGGCAGAGGTTGCAGTGAGCCGAGATCCTGCCACTGCACTCCAGCCTGGGCGGCAAGAGTGAAACTCCATCTATAAAAACAAAAGGCAAACAAACAAACAAAAAACAATTTTGTAGAAATGAGGTTTGCTAGGTTGCCCAGGCTGGACTCAATCTTCTGGGCTCAAGTGATTCTACTGCCTCAGGGTTCCCAAGTGCTGGGATTACAGGCATGAGCCACCACACCCGGCTCCAGTGCTTTTTTTTTTTTTTTTTTGACATACCTAATTCTTTCAATAAAAATGAAGAATCTTCAACTTCTCTTATTAATAACTTTGGTCCTATGTTCAAGCCGAAGTCTTTCAAATAAAATAGCCTTTTAAATCTGTCCCCAACCCCCGAAAGTCCCAGGTGAGAACTAGCTGCCCAGGTTACGTGATTCCCCAGAAGTTTAATTTTAATCCAAGTTTACTCTTCTTTCCGTGACAAGGAGCCACCTCCTTGTATGCACCCTGGAGTCTCCCGGATTCTTTTGAGAACCATGGAACAGTGCTGCTCTCCACAGCACAGGCTTTCCCAGAGAAGAGCGCATCTGGCTAGAAGCCACTGTCCCGCTCGCTCTTCTCCAAGCTCCTCGAAGCCTGAGAAGGAACTTGGTGACTGGCTCTGGTCACAACCTGGCAGCCTGAGGCACCCCGGTCAGCAACGCACCCCAGCCCCACGCAAGGCTCCGAGTAAACCCAAAGCTGCTCCCCTCCAAGAAGTCTGGGGCCACCCTGGGGAAGGCCTCCTGGCCTTGGCTCTCAGGGGCTCTCTGGGGTTGTGGTCTGGGGCCCGCTGCTCCCGCCCTTTGGCCCCAGGCGGGCCTGGCAGGGCTGCAGCACAGCTCTGTTGCTGATGATCAGTGTGGGGCACTTGGCGACCTTGCCCTGGAGCCCTTTCATTTTGAGTTCAGAGGTCAGATTTGAGTAATAAACATCTTCCAAGGACCTGTCGTTCTTTCTGAGGATGTTGCTGGCCAGCCGGAAGAGGAAAATCACCGCGTAGATGCCGATGATGGTGAGGATGTACCAGGCAGCGCTAGTTCCGTCTGGCACCTTCAGGGCTCTGGTGGAGTTGGTGCTGTTCCTCCCCTCCGTGTGGTCACCCGGCAGGAGCCCCAGGAGGATGCTGGCCTGGGTCTGGTTGGAGGCTTCATGTGGAGTCCACTTGGCCCCTGAGAAACAGAGAGGTCCAGATGAGACCCAGCGTCCTGGGCTGAGGGCTGCCTGGCCACACCAAGGAGAATGGAGCCCTCATAGTCATGCAAATGTGATGCTGCTCAAAGAGACCTTCTCTGAGGCATGAGCAGGAGTGTAACAACAGGTATGTAAAAAACAATATATTTTTAAAAATCCAAAGAGTCCAAAACACTATGTTTTTTGTTTGTTTTCGGAAAGACAGAGTCTTGCTCTGTCACCCAGGCTGGAGTGCAGTGGCATGATCAAAGCTCACTACAGCCTCGAACTCCTGAGCTCAATCGATCCTATTGCCTCAGCCTCTGAAATAGCTGGAACTATAGACATGTGGCACCATGCCTGGCTAATTTTTTCTTTTCGTAGAGATTGAGCCTCGCCATGTTACCCAGGCTGGTCTTGAATTCCTGATCTCAAGATCGCCTCTCACCTTAGCCTCCCAAGCACTGGGATTCCAGGCATGAGCCACTATGCCCAGAAAAACACTAAGTTCTTGGATAGGAGACACAGCATCATAAAGATGTCAGTTAGCCCTCAAATAATCTATACAACAAACATAAAAGCAATAAAAATATCAATAGAATTTCTTTGTGAAATCGACAGACTATTCATTTAGAAAAAGCAACTGTTGGCCGGGTGTGGTGTCTTATGCCTGTAATCCCAGCACTTTGGGAGGCTAAGGTGGGAAGATCGCTTGAGCCCAGGAGGTTGAGACCAGCCTGGACAACACAACAAGACCCTCTCTCTATAATAAATAAAAAAAAATAGGCCGGGAGCGGTGGCTCAAGCCTGTAATCCCAGCACTTTGGGAGGCCGAGGCAGGTAGATCACGAGGTCAAGAGATCGAGACCATCCTGGTCAACATGGTGAAACCCCATCTCTACTAAAAATACAAAAAATTAGCTGGGCATGGTGGCGCGTGCCTGTAACCCCAGCTACTCAGGAGG
>NW_016107356.1:4595859-4627774 GCF_001604975.1 Cebus imitator
CTCAGGAGGCTGAGGTCAGAGGATTGCTTGAGCCCAGGAGGTTGAGGCTGCAGTAAGCTGTTCACACTACTATATTCCAGCATGGGACCCTATAAAAAAGAAAGAAAGAAAGAAGAAAAGAAAAAGAAAGAAAGAAAAAGAAAGAGAAAAGAAAAATCAACTGTCAAAAATAATTAGAAAAAAAATCTGAATAAAAAGGAATGATTAATGAATTAGCCTAGCCACAAATTTTGAATTAGCCAGCCAGAGAAACTAATTTACATTTTTTTCAATAAATGAATGCTTTATATGCACACGGCCCAGCTGGGGCTTGCTGGACTTTGCAGAGTGTGTGGGTTGGGGGTTCTTCAGAACCAGATACAACTCCCCCTATAAAACAACAACAGCACCGGGAGCAGCGACTCACACCTTAATCCCACCACTTTGGGAGGCTGAGGCAGGTGATCACCTCAGGTCAGGAGTTCGAGGCCAGCTTGGCCAGCAAAACCTCGTCTCTACTAAAAATACAAAAATTAACTGGGTGTGGTGGTGCATGCCTGCAATTTTAGCTACTTGTGAGGCTGAGGCAGGAGAAGTGCTTGAGACCAGGAGGCGGAGGTTGCAGTGAGCCAAGATCACACCGCCACACTCCAGCCTGGGTGACAGAGCAAGACTCCATCTTAAAAAATAAAAATAAAAACAAAAGAACTACAACAGCTAAAACAGTGTGATGCTGGAAACACAGGCAAGCAGACCACTTGAACAGAGTAAAAACAGCATCAATAGTGAGAATTTGGTAGCTAGCTAATAAAGGAGCATTTCTGATTGTTAGGGAAAAAATGAATTATTCAATATATAGCTTTGGTGGAAATAGCATTAGATACTCATCTCTCCACCATATAACCGGATAAATAGGTCCAGATTGAAAAAAACAGTCCAGATAAATTAAATATTTTAACATAAAAAGTGAAACAATTTATAGTACTAGAATACAGCATGGCAGATTTTTTCTTGATCACTTCAGAGTGGAATGTCCTTTTTAAGCATAACAAAAATTCAGAAGAAAAAAAGATGAAATAGAAATTAATTTCAACTACATAACCAAAAATTTAAGCTATTTCATACCATAAAGCCATGAGGCAGATGACAAAGTGCCATTTATATCACTGATTTTCTAAATAGCCTTCAGTTCTGTAAGAAAAAGTTCAAAACTGCAGTAGAAAAATGTGCAAAAGATATGGACAAATAGTTCATAGGGAAAAAATGAACTTTCAACATAAGAAGAGCTTCGCAATATCACTCGTAAAAGAAAAATGCAAAATTATGATAACTAGATAACATTTTGCTACCTATTGAGTTTGCAAATTCATGATGTTTCAGAATAAGCTATGTGGATATGTGTGTAGGATAAGCAGGCCCTTGTATTATTGCTGGTAAATTCATACAACCAACATGGAGGGCACATGGACAAGATCTAGGAGCATTACTAATGCACTTACCTTGAGCCAGCAATTCTATCTCTAGGAATCTATCTTAAAGATGCTCTAGAACATCTAGAAACAATATATGCTGAAGGTTAGTCACTGCAGACCTGCTTGTGATGACGAATGCTTGGAAGCAGCTTGAATAGCAGCAACTGAGGAATGGGGAAATACATTTAGGAACCTCCACGTAGTGGAGTACTATGCAGTCATAAAAAGTAATAAGGAGTTTTTTAATGATACTAAATGTTAGTAAGTGAAAAAACAAGCCAATCGTGATATGCTATGCAACACCACTTGTAAAAAAGGGGGAGGTTATATGTTACTTGCTTGTAGTTTTTGTATGTATAGAACATCTCTGGAAGAATGCATAAGAAATTAGTATTTGCAATTATCTCTGGGGAAGGGACCTGGGGGAAGAGGATGTATTTTTCACCGTATGCCCTTTTGTGCACTTAGTACTCTGTGTACTTATTTTTAAAAAGAAAGAGTGTACAAGTTGATACTTTTCTGGTCTCCTTGGTGAAGTGCCCCTGGGTAAAGACGCTGTGTGCCCTTGTAAGACCAGTCGATTAAGATCTCAATTGCTGTTTAATGCAAAACTGTTTTCTGTTCTTGGAGAGGCAGTGGAGAAAATGAAACAATGAAAACCAGGGTTGTAGGGTGCAATCCTGTGAAACGCTTCCCAGTGGGGCTTTCCTGGCTCAAACCCCCGTTTCTTGCTCTACGTGAACACAGATGTACTTAAAAACGCATCATAGGATCAATCTCCTAGCCCGCTGGGTAGACCCAAGGTGCTCCAAAATGCTTCCCATTTGGTAGTTATTTGTTTGCTTTTTGCTAATTCATTTTGCTAATGCAAGACTCAGAGAAGTAGTATTTTTTAAATTATAATTAGTTACCAGAATGAATGAATGAGCTTATTACTTTTAGATGAAGGAAGAAATTATTTAAAAATTACTTTTCAAACTACATGTGACAAAGCCCAGGAAAATGAACAGATTTAATTATGCAAAATTAGTCACTCTCAAGAAACAACATAAATTTCGAGCATAAATTTTACACCATTGTTTGGTGAAATGGTTTGAGATATTAAAGTAAGGAAGGCAAAAAATTCCCATAATTATTACAATAACTAACAGACAGCAAATCAACCCAACAAGAAAACAGTGTCCTTGTATTAGGGAAAGAGAACTTATTGAAACTTGGAACACATTTATAAACTCATAGAACTTTCTGGAAATTGTCACAGAACAATGGAATATATTCAAGTACATATAAAATATTCCCAACTAAGAACTACATACAGAACATTAAGTTATAAAAACCAACTCATTTTCCACATGAAAGAAACTCACTATATTAATTATTGCAATACATTACATTTTACCTTTGGACCAACATATCCTGTAGAAGAGAGAAAACTCTTCCTCCATGCCATTTTGCACTTGTAATTTAATGATGTGAAATATGTAAGTAAACCTCAAACCACCAATCCTTGCATTGTAGCTGAGTACTCACATTCCATGGGGTGGTCTTGTCCTTGACTCTTGGAGGGGCAAATTCAAGTGGCTGCCATGTACAGAAGGGGAAGATGATGGAAGGAGAATTCCTTCTCCTAGGGAAGGATCAGTCTTACTGCAGCTGGGCTGCACTCAGTTTCCTGAGCGGGGAGTAATATGATCCCCCAAGAATCTTAGGGCAGCACCAAGCAGAAACTTAGTAAGTGGATGACTTTGCTCCCATGCAATTAATCAGAGGATCCGATTCGCTCTGTCTTCTGCTGCATCAGAACAGAAAGCACTTCCCAGCTTTAACTTGTTAAGAAGTTCTAAATCAAAACAATTTTTTTAAAACGTGCTTGTGCTAAGGAATCTCCAGCTCTCCCAGGTCCCATCGTGAGCTGAGGTGGCCAGAAGCTCTCCTTGAGGCGGCTCTCAGCTTAGAGCTTGGATGGCTATTGAATTATCCTGTGTTGTGCACCTGTTGCAGGTGTGGCAGATGGCCAGGTGTGGCAGAGATCTGTCATCACAGGGCCAGGAAAAGCCATGGTCAAGAGTCACCAGTTTCCTATGGACAGTCTCCCAGATGAGGAAACCCAGACAGGAAGGGAGTGCCACCCACGGGGTGACACACTGAGGGGCCTCGGGCAGTCAGTGGGCAGTGGGTTCCTGTGCCAGGTGGTGAGAAAGGGCTCTTCTCCTTCCCAGAGTCACAGACCCCATTGGAGTTGAGGTAGGCTTAATTGGAAAGTGCTAGAGTAAGTGTCTGGGGGTAAAGTTTCCCCAGGAGCAAGGAAGGAAAAGTTGGAAGACTGGCAAGTTCAACAATCCAGCCATTGTTTCCAGCTCCATTTTTCCCCAATCCTCACTCTCGGACTTTAACCTGCCATGTTTGTGATGGTTGCTGGTTTTTAAGATACAATTTGATGAAGTTCCCATTAATGGGGTGCTGGGTAAGTAAGTTGTAAAATAAACCATATGATCCAGCGATTCCACTCCTGGATATCTTCCCGGGAGAAATAAAATCGTAAGTTCACACAAAAACCTGAACACACATGTTCAAAGCAGCATTACCTGCAATAGCAAAAAATGTAAACAACCCAAATGCCCATCCACTGATGAATGAATAAACAAAATGTGGTTTATCTATACAATGGAACGTTATTCATCAATAAACAGAAATGCGGTACTGATATATGCTATATCATGCATGAACCTTGAAAACATTTGCTAAATAAAAGAAGTCAGTCACAAAGGACTGCATATTGTAGGATTTCATTTATATGAAATGCCAAGAATAGGCAAATCTACAAAGATAGAAAGTAGATTAATGATTGACTAGCGGGAGGGATTGGGGGGTGATAACTCAGGGTACAGCCTTATTGGGGGGTAATAAAACTATTCTAAAATTTTGTGCTGGCTGTCCACAATCTGTGAATATATAAAAAGCATTGAATGTATACTTTAAATGGTTGAATTTTATGGTATATGAATTATATTTCAATAAAGTTGTTAAAAATTATAATATACATATACAATGGAGTATTACATAGCCATGAAAAAGAATGAGAAAGCTGTTTTTGTACTGATGTATACAGTTCTCTAAGGTGTGTTGTTAAATGTAAAAGGTAAAGAAAAGAGCATGTTACCATGTATGAAAAATGGAGAGGAAGCATAGATATCTGATTTTGCCTGTGCAAACATTTAAAACACCAGTGGAATGTCCAAGAAATTAAGAAGAGGAGTTACCTAGTGGAGGAGAGAACCAGGTAGATATAGGGGAGGTGGGAGGGAGAATTCTCACTCAATATTTTTATACTTAAAATATTTTTAACCATGTGCGCATTAGCTATTCAATAATAAATGCACCCATTTGTTATGTATAAGTCTTTGCTGAAGTTTAACTTGGCTCCTGCTGTCTCTTGCTATGGAATAGACTGTGGTATTCCCCCTCTGCCACACAGACAGGTTTGACACTGCTGGTGGAAGGTGCGAGGGCAGAGCACTTGATCTGCGATAATAGGGGCAGGTGGCAGTGATGAGGGTGGGAGTCAGGGCTTTGGCTCCAGCCACACCAATGCTGCATGACCCTGGGCCAGCCCCCTCCTCTTTGTGAGCCTCAGTTTCCTCATCTGCAAGGTGAAGGCAGTGAAAAATGAGTAGGATCCCACGTCCTTGGTCCCAAGGAAGGCAGGCGAGAAACCTGGGGCTCTGTGTGGGAAAAGCGGGTCCCTAGGGAGGTGTCTGAATGGACCAGGGAGAGCACACTGGGCAGCCGATGTGCCAGAGACGGAGGCTTTGGAGAGCGTGTCGTTTGTGAAGTCAACACACTTGACATTCAGCTCAGGAGGACGCTGGCATGAGATGTGGGGAACCATAAGGTCTAAAACAATGGTGCCACAGAAGGAAAGACGGCCTTTTGCTGAGCAGACATTCTGCTCCACAGAGAGTCCCGTCTAGTCCGCGTGTAGAAGGGCACTGATGTTAGGGAATAGATTTGTCTCAAGTGCTTCCCACACCTCCCAGAATCCTGCGAGGCAGGAATATTATCCCCATTTAGAGAGAGGACACTCAGGCTCAGGGAAGTGACTGGCCCAATAGCTCACAGGTGCCAGAGTGGGTCATCCATACCAAAGTCATTCTGCTTCCATACCCTAAATGTCACCTTCACGCAGGACCCAGGGTCCCGTGTCGGGAACTGTCTTAATCACTTCCCCAGAGGTTAAATCATAAACTGTCACTGTGGAGGCCCATCCATGACCTTAAACTCTCCCTGTTGGGGAAAAGCAATCTCTGATGTTAAAAGGCACGATAGTGGATTCTTTTCAGGGGAGGGTAAGTAACGAGGGCATGAGGGGAACTCTGGGTGCTGGTCATTCTGTTTTACAGGTTTGTTCTATTTGAGACACTTCGTAGAGCTGTATCCTTGTGCATAGGCACTTTTTGGGTATGCATCGTATGCTTCAATATAAATCTCTCACTGTTCTCCTCTTCCTCTCCTCTCTTCTCCTCTCCTCTCCTCCCCTCCCCTCCCCTCCCCTCCCCTCCCCTCCCCTCCGCTTCCCCGTCCCCTCTCCTCCCCTCCCCTCCCCTCCCCTCCCCTCCCCCTTCTCCTCTTCTTCTCTGTCTTGTCTTGTCTTGCTCTGTCGCCCAGGCTGGAGCACACTGCAGCCTCTGCCTCCCAGGTTCAGGCGATTCTACTGCCTCAGCCTCCCAGGTAGCTGGGATTACAGGGGCATGCCACCACGCCAGGCTTACCTGTTGTTTCTTTAACATAGAAAGCCCTGGTAGGCAGTGGGAAAACAAAGTTTAAGGTATTCATGGAAAAATAAAAATGCTACTTTTAAAGAAGGATTCTATATCTGGCCTCATGGTGCCATCTCAGAGTGTCCTGTCCCTGGTGGGGAGTGGTCAGGATCACGGTCATCGTGGGGCCCGGCAGCTGCCGTGCCTTCCTATGCCGTGTGGATGACGCCAGCCTCCTGTCATTCCCAGTGCTTACATAACAGTAGAATGGAACAACCTGTACCAGCACAAGGGCCAAGAATTTTCTTTGGACTGTGGACACCTCCTTCTTTAGGCCTCTGGTTCAGCCTAGACAAATATTTCCCTGAACGCAACCAAGCAAAGCCAATCACCCGGTAAATATTAGTGTGAGCTACAGTTCTGGGAGAAAGAATTCCAATATCCTATGGTCCCCTTGACATCAAAGACCCAACTCTCCCAGAGGGCAATGGCTTTTTTTGTCCGCTGAGGAGCCAGTCAGCTTAGAAGAAAGATGTCTAAATTGGGAGTGAAGGTGGCAATGATGTGGACTTGACTCCAAAATAAATTTTAAAAAGAAAAGAAACAAGTGCCTTTGCATTTCAGCGGGTCAGGATTGGCATTTTAAAAATGTCAACAAATAAATGTTCATATCCACACTTGACATTCTGTCCAAGGAGAATTTTCTAGAGGAGGCAGACCTCATCAGTTAGCTCCGATGCCCTGCAGTGTAAAAAGACATTAAAAATGATGGTAAAGGACCCCTGTGGAGAAAAACTGAGTCTCTTCTTTGCCCTGCTTCTCTAGATGAAGGACCCCTGCATCCCCTCCCAGCTAAGAGCACAGACTCCAGATGCCTTTCCCTCTGCTGGAGGTTAAAGAGGCGTCGCATATATTTAAAATCTTTAATTTATATGTCACTTTTGCCCTTCCTTTTAACTTCATTTTTCTCTTCTCCAGCATTTAGGGATTCATCTCTAGGGAGGTTCAAAGGAAAGCTCACGGCCTTTAGAACTGCAGGAAGCATTTTCTAGTCGGGGCTTTATCATTTACTAATTGTGGGATTGCAGCCAAGTCACTTTATCCCTTTGCCGTTATTTAAAAAAGGGGGGCATTAACATATGATGACATTTGCGGAATGAAGACGAAAAGTGCAAATATCATCACAGCTCATTTCTTATCTCAGTTCATTACTTGCATCCTTGGCTGCCTGGCTGGCAGGACAACCTATGGTCACCTCCCTCTTAAAGCCTACCGGGTTGACCAGGACTCCCAGGGCTTTGTACATAATGAGTAGAGTGGTCAGCCTGGCTTCCTCCGCCAATCAGAGAGGACTAGCATCTGAGCAATTCTCTAGGCTGTTGCTTCTAGCTGCCACATGGGGCCCCTGTTGAACACTGGCCTGATGCAGTTGGCCAGATGATGCTTCCGGGTCTTCAAGACTTGAACGATGTGCCCACAGGGGAGGCATTAGCTCTAAACACTTACCTCTGCTAGTGTACACTAGAGAACAGACAGACTTGATTGTTCTGCTCTCTCAGTGCTCTCTTTTTCCTGGCTTCAGTTCTGGGGAGGTCAGAAGCCACAATTTTGTTTTGTTTTGTTTTATTTTGTTTTTGAGACAGAGTCTTGCTCTGTTGCCCAGTCTGGAGTTCCGTGGTACAATCTTGGCTCACTGCAACCTCCATCTCCCGAGTTCAAATGATTCTCCTGTCTCAGCCTCCCAAGTAGCTGGGACTACAGGTGCCCACCACCATGCCTGGCTAATTTTTGTATTTTCAGTAGAGTTGGGGTTTCATCATGTTGCCCAGGCTGGTCTCGAACTCCTGACCTCAAGTGATCCACCTGCATCAGCATCTCAAAATGCTGAGATTACAGGCGTGAGCCACCGACCCTAGCCAGAAACCACAGTTTACGTGTCTGGGGGGTTTGGGGCATGGGCACAGAAACAGAGGAGTCCTGATGAAAGGAAGATGCCACCTGAACTCTCCCAGTTGCAGTTCTGTCCACGGCAGGCCCTAGCTGGGAGAGGGAGGAGCCCCAACCTTAAATCAAATTCAGAATTTTATTTATGACATGAGACTGCACATCTTAATTACTGAATTCAGACTATGTTTTCCAACCTAACATGACCAGAGGGGCAGGGAAAGATCAACCCCCAGTGTGTAGGGCCCACAGAAGAGATTTAAAGAAAGATTGGGGGCAGCAAAAAATCTGTGTGGTTATCAGATCCCATGAGTCTTGTCTGTAAGGATGATGGTTACAATCAGGATGCTCCGGGGTGCAGAGCCACCTCTCAGAGTTAGCAACAGGGGAGAGTTTACTGGTTCATGTGAGCAGCAGAGAGGAAGGGGAGGGCCAGCCAAGGGACTGGATGCAGGGAGGAGGGTCCCCCAGAGTTCTCCATCCCCATCCTGTCTTCCATATCTGCCTCTCTCTGCAGGTCGGCCTCATTTCCCCTGACTACAGAGAAGCACACAAGTTGTGGCAGGTGGTGCTCAGACTCACACCTCAACAGTTCCACTAGTAGGTGGGGGAGAGGTGCTTTCCTGCCTGTTCAGCCAGGGAAATCTCACAGCATGGCTCTCACTGGCCTAAGTCAGGAACCTACTGTGGGCAGTTGCTGTAGCATTAAGATAGCTCCAGCAATCGAGCCAGTCTGCAGCACATGCTCAGCCAAAGACTAAAGCCGCCTGTCTGAGATCACTCAGGCTGCATTACAGAGTGTGGATGGAACAGGGACAGAACTGAAGGCAGAGAAACCAGTTAGGCAGCTGCAGGCATAATCCAGGCCAGAGATGACAGTATCTGAAAGAAGCAGTGGGAGCAAGCCTGGAGAGAAGCCGATGGGTCCAAGAGATTTTTAGAAGGTAGAAGGTATAGAACTTAATTAGTGGGTGCAGTGGGTAGAATGGTGTCCCCCTAAAAAATATGTTCGCCTGGAACCTCAGCATATGGCCTTATTTGGAATAAGGCTCTTGCAGAAGTAAGTAAGATGAGAATCTTGAGGTGAGATCGTCCTGGGTTACAGTGGATCTTGTATCCAATGGCAAGTGTCCTTATAAGTCACGGAAAAGGAAAAAAGAGAGACGTAGGGAAGAAGGCCATGTGAAGATGGAGGCAGGAATTGGAGTGGTGCAGCCACAGGCTACAGAATGCCTGGAGCCACCAGAGGTCAGAAGAACAAGGAAAGATACTCGCCTAGAGCCTTCACAGGGAGTAGGGCCCTGCCGATGATTTGATTTTAGACTCCTGGTCTCCAGAATAATAGAGAATAGATGTTCTAAGCCACCAAGTTTGTGGTTATTTTGATGCAGGGCAGGCAAGCCCCCAAATTGAGGTATAGCCTGAGAGGGTTCTTGGCTTCACCCAGGAAGGAATTCAACGGCAAGCTGTTGGCATTAGACAGTAGCTTTTATTGAAGCAGCAGTGGACAGCAGCAGGAGAGGTCCTGCTCTTTGCAGAGCAGGACTACCCAATAGGCAGTGTGTCCAGAGCAGCAGCTCAAAGGCAGTTCTGCAGCCCCATTTATACCCACTTTAAATTATATGCAAATTACTGGGCAGACTATGCAGTAAGTTTTAGAAAAAGAGTGCTAATTTCCAGGTTGTTGGAAATTAACAACTTCTGGGGTTGCTGCGGCAATGGTGAACTCCGTAGTATGTGGCACACACTGGTGGATGTATTTTATGGAATGGTGCTTCTGTTTAAACCAGCATCAAGCCTCATAAAGAAAAATTTATAGAAAATAAGAAAAAATGAAGAAACAGTTTAGAGTTAGATAATTTAAATTTACTGCTCAGTGAATAAAAGAACAAGTAAACAGCAATGTTTAAGTATAGAAATAAAAACATATAATTGATATGGTTAAGAAGGCAGATGGAATTTGATATATATTAAACTCTATGCTCTAAACACATGATATATACTTTCTTTTTAAGAACCATGGAATTTTCACACACATAAAATATCGTATATTGGCTGTAAAGGACACCTCATGACACTTTTTTTTTCTTTGAGATGGAGTCTCGCTCTGTCATCCAGGTTGGAGTGTAGTGGTGCTATCTTGACTCACTGCAGCTTCAGCATCCCAGGTTTAAGTGATTCTCCTGTCTCAGACTCCCAAGTAGCTGGGACTACAGGTGTCCACCACCACACCCAGTTAATTTTTGTATTTTTAGTAAAGACAGGGTTTCACCATATTGGTCAGGCTAGTCTCAAACTCCTGACCTTAGGTGATTCACCTGCCTTGGCCTCCCAAAATGCTGGGATTACAGGCGTGAGCCACCACACTGCCAGAGCACTTTTTTAAAAAGTAGAAATAATCAGTTTTACTATTATTAAAAATAAAAATTAATTTTAAAAATTAAAAAAAAGTAAGTCTTGCCACTTGGAAATTAAGGCTTGAAAAGTTATTGGGTCAAAAAGAAAATCAAACCAAAAGTAAAATGTTATCTAGAAAATAATTGCAAACAGTGCATATCTGAACCTATGTGAAATAGCCAACATTAATAAACAAGAAAAATAATAAAAATACATTTACAGAAGAAGGAAAGAAAGATAGTCTTTCCAATTTATACTAATGGAAAAAATTGGGTATTCATATACCAGGAAAGAGCACTGAAACCCTTACCTCACACCATATACAAACTGGATTATCAACCTAAATAGAAGAGCTAAAACTATAAAACTTCTGGACAAACACATAGAAGAAAATCTTTGTGACCTAGGATTAAGCAAATATTTCTTAGATAGAACATCAAAAAACACAATCTATAAAAGAAAAGAAACTGATGTGTTGGACTTCATCAAAATGTGAAACTTTGAACTTCAAAAAATACAATTAAGAAAATGAAAATACAGGCAACACAAATGGAGAGATGATAATTGCAAGTCATATATCTGATAAAGGACTTTCATTTGGAATATATGAAATAGTCTTACAATTTAATGAAAGAGGACAAACAGCCCAATAAAAAGTAGAAAAAATATTTGAACAGATGTTTCACCAAGGAAAAAATACAAATGGCTAATCAGCACATGAAAAGATGCTCAACATTATTTAGTCATTAGGGAAATAAGAACTAAAACCACCATAATATATCACTACACACCTGCTAGAATGGCTATAATTTAAAAAATGACAATACTAAATGCTGGTTAAGATGTGGAAAAACAGAAACTCTCATACCTTGCCAGTGGGAATGTAAAAAAAAAAAAAGAAGAGAAAAAAATTTTAAAAAGAGAAAAAAAAGGAAAAATTTTTAGAAGAAATAACAAAAGAAAAGAAACATACTGGCTCACAGTCAGCGAAGTAAACTGCGTGTGCAAATTGTCCTGACTTTAACTCCAAAGGCCCTGTGAAATTCAGTGACTCAGTCTCCCTCTGATTCAGCACCCACCCGCATTGCTGGTGTAGACCGGTAGGCTCTGGAAGCAGGCTCCGAAGTCACTCTGGGACCTGCGGGAGTCTTGCACAGCAGGGCTACGTGGTACCCATGGATGTTCTGCCCCCCTGTGGCGAGAAGCTGCTATAACAATGGGGCCACCGGCAAGGAGCCCCCACAGACGGATTCCCCGGGTGTCTAGGCCAAGGGCTTTCAATAGAGGGCGCCAATGAGGCAGCCGTGTTTACTGGCGAGAGCAGTGTATGCTAGAAAGCAAAGCAACAGTCAGAGGTGTGGATTCTACACATGCACATAGGAAAGCAATCACATTCTAAAGCAATAAAACACGTCAGTGCTGAATTCTGGGCTTAGTGATAGTTACTGGTTAGCTTTTTTTTTTTCATATGCTCTCTATCGCAAGGACCCAACTCTGCCTTTGTGGCATGAATACAGCCATGAATAGTATTAATATAAACGAAGAGATCCTGTGTTCCAATAAAGCTTTATTTACAAAAACAGGTGGTGGGTGTGATGGTTAATACTGAGTGTCATCTTGACTGGATACAAAGTATTGATCCTGGGTGTATCTGGGAGGGTGTTGCCAAAGGAGATTAACATTTGAGTCAGTGGGCTGGGGAAGAGGGACCCACCCTTAACATCTGGTGGGCACCATCTCATCAGCTGCCAGCTCGGCTAGAATATAAGCAGGTAAAAAATGTGAAAGGAGAGACTGGCCTAGCCTCGCAGCCTCCGTCTTTCTCCTGCGCTGGATGCTTCCTGCCCTCGGGCATTGGGCTCCAAGTTCTTCAGTTTTGGAATTCAGACTGGCTTTCCTTGTTCCTCAGCCTGCAGATGGCCTATTGTGGGACCTTGTGATTGTGTGAGTTAATACTTAATAAACTCTCCTTATATTATATACATATATACACACACATATAATGGGAGAGTGATATATATATAGGCATATATATATAGGAATATATATAGGATATTTTAAATATTTTTTATATTATATATACACACATATATATACACGAATATATATATAGAGGAATATATATATTCCATTATGTGTGTGTGTGTATATATATAAAATATATATGATAGCCAAACCCCTGAACACTGACAACACCAAATGCTGGTGAGGACGTGGCATTTTCTATCCCCATTCATTGTTGGTGGGAAAGAAAAATGGTGCAGTCACTTTGGAACACAGTTTGGCAGTTCCCTACAAAACGACAGGTACTCTTACCATACGATCCAGCAATCGTATTCCTAGGTGTTTACCCAAGGAGTTGAAAACTTGTGTCCACACAAAAACTTGCACACAGATGCCTATAGCAAGCTTTATTTATTATTGCCCAAACTTGGAAGCAAGCAAGATGCGTTTCAGTAGGTGAATGGGTAAATAAACTGGGCTGCATCCGCACAACGGAATAGTATTCGGTGCTAAAAAGAAATGAGCTATCAAGACATGGAGGAAACTTACATGCATATGACTAAGTGAAAGAAGCCAAATGACAAAGCTACATACTGTATGACTCCAACTATGTGACATTCTGAGAACGGCAAAACTATGGAGACAGGAAAAACAACCGTGGTTGCCAGCGGTTGAGAGCGGTGTGGGGAGGATAACCAGGACTTTTAGGGCAGCGAAAATACTCTGTATGTTACTACAATGGCGGATGCATGTCATTATACACCAGGTCCTTGGATGACGCCATCTTGTTCAACACCATTTTGCTATAAAGTTGATGAGAAAAAAAAAAAGTCACTTCCTAGCCAGGCCACTGTCTCTGTGGAGGATGCACATTCTCCCAGGTCTGTGTGAGTTTCCTCTGGGTCCTCCAGTTTCCCCCTACATCCCAAGCTATGCACGGTAGGTGAGCTGGCGTGTCTCCATGGACGCAGTGTGATGGGGTGTGGGAGTGGGTGAGGTGCCCTGGGACGGAAGAGGACCCCGCCCAGGGCTGGAGTCTGCCTTGACTCTGTGCCTCTGGGATGGGCTCTGGCCATCCACAGAATAAGCCAAGTGGAATAAGCCAGTCAATAATATTCTCACTCTTTTTTTGAGGTGGCCTCACTCTGTTACCCAGGCTAAAGTGCAGTGGCACAAACTTGGCTTCGCAGCCTAGTGCCTTATAAATCCTTGCGTGGACCGCCTGAAGTAGGGAATGAGAAGCAGAGCTGTGTATTTAGGGCTGAAGTGTAAATTAAACCACATGAGCTGCTCCTTAGAGGTTAGAGACGCCTCTTAGGGCTGATTGCTGAGCATACATCAGATCTAAGCTTTCTGCCTTTTTTGCCTTAAAGTGTGGTCTTTCTAATATCTCTGGTTTATAAAAAGAGAGAGAAATCTCCAGTTTTAGCTATTGAGCAAGTCCTCAAGAACTAGCAGGACTGAACCCCTTCCACTCAGGAATCTATGAATTGACGGAGAAGCTGAGGTCACACACTCAAAGGCTGATGCTGCATGAGAAGCGAAATAAGAAAGAAGGAAAAGAAGGTTCCTTGGTCCATTCCAGCTGCTGTAACAAGCTACCATAGACTGGGTGGCTTTGAAACAACAGATGTTTCTTTCTCACAGTCCTGAGGGCTGGGAAGTCGTGCCCACGATGGGTCCCATCTCCCTGAACTTGATGGCTGAATAGAAGTGTAGCCTCCCAAGGGCATCTAAAGGCACTCAGAGCCCCTCAGCCAGCCTCAACAGGCACCTGCTGGCTGCCGGGTCTTAAGGGTTCCCTGTGCATTAAGCAATATCCTCAAAGTGACCACCAGGGGGCAGCAGTACCCAGATTGCCTTTCACTGCACTTTCAGATCAATAAATTCCAGTATTTTGGAATTTATTTGTATAAATAAATACATTTTTTGTATTTAGATTTGTTTTATGTACCCAATGATTCTGTTTACTCAAAGACTTAACAGAAGCTGGGTGCAGTGACTCATGCCTGTAATCCCATCACTTTGGGAAGCTGAGGTGGGTGGATCCCCAAGGGTGGGAGCTCAAGACCAGCCTGGCCAGCATGGTGAAACCTTGTCTCTACTAAACATACAAAAATTAGCTGTGTGTGGTGGCAGGCACTTGTAATCCCAGTTATTTGGGAGGCTGAGACAGAATTGCTTGAATCTGGGGAGCGGAGGTTGCAATGAGCCAAGATCATACCACTGCACTCCAGCCTGGGTGACAGAGTGAGACTTAGTCTCAAAAAAAAAAAAAAAAAATTAGCTGGGCATGGTGGCTTGTGCCTGCAGTCCCAGCTACTCAGGAGGCTGAGTGGGGAGGATGGCTTGAGTCTGGGAGGTCGAGGCTGCAGTGGGCTGATTGCAGCCCTGCACGCCAGCCTGGGTGACAGAGCCAGATCCTATTTCAAAAAAAAAAAAATGTACCAGTCCCTATCCACCCATTCATAACTTTATGTCCATTTCTTTTGTCTTCAAGCACTGGCAGCCTTTACTCATCTCTCCTCGCCCAATCTAGTATTTACATCTCATTTGTGCCCATAGAGAAGCCATACACCAATGTGGACTTTAGATGGAGGACACTCTCAACAGAGACACATGCATTATTTTGTGCTCACACAGCCTGGCCTGGAGATGCAAAGGTTGTGGAATCCAGAATCTGAATGGGAGGGTCAGATGAATGGGATGTTCTCACAGTGTCAGGTGAGGACAGCCTGATACAGCCTTTCATTATGAGGCTGGGTCCCTTGGCCCCAGGACCACACTCAAGGAAGTGCCTGTTCCTGCCACTGTGGCTGAGCAGGGTTCCTCCCTCCCTCTCTCTCTCTCTCTCTCTCTCTCTCTTTGAGATAAAGTCTCACTCTTTTGCCCAGGCTGGAGTGCAGTGGCGCACTCTTGGCTCACTTCAACCTCCACCTCCTGGGTTCAAGCAATTCTCTCACCTCAGGCTCCTGAGTAGCTGGGATTACAGGCACATGCCACCATGCCCAGCTCATTTTTACATTTCTAGTAGAAATGGAGTTTCGCCATGTTGGCCAGGCTGGTCTCAAACTCCTGATCTCATGCAATCTGCCCACTTCTGCCTCCCAAAGTGCTGGGATTATAGGCACCCAAGCACTGACTCTGTTTATGCTTCTCTCAAGTGTGGCATGGGGCTGGCTGGGAGCCATTTTTCCTCTGTAAAGCACAGGCAGTTAATTGGTGGGCTCTGGGCAGAATCCAGCTCAAGGTTATATTTTGTTTGACCCACACATGTTTCAAAGAGCAAATTAGTTGCCAACGTGTAAACATTAGGAGAGTTCACAGCTTCTCCTACAATATCCAGAAGTTCATCCAGACAGTGCCCACATTCCCTGCTCCATCTAGACAGTGCCCACATTCCCTGCTCCGTCTCGATGGTTCCGCCATTCCCTGCTCCATCTAGGCGGTGCCCACATTCCCTGCTCCATCCTGACTGTGCCCACATTCCCTGCTCCGTCCCGACTGTGCCCACATTCCCTGTTCCGTCCCGACTGTGCCCACAGCACAGCAGCCTCCCCTCTACAAGGCAGGAGGGTGCTACAGGTGGCCACTCTCTCCACCTAGGGCTTCACTTGCTTTCTGCCGGCAGGCATCAGGGGGACCCATATCTCTCTGCTCTGACCCGCTGTGTGTTGATGGCAGAGTTTCATTATCCACATGCAATCTGACTTTCCATATTCCCAAGTCCGTGGGGCTGCCTCATCAGAGCATTGCAAGAACTGATAACCATCTTCTAAAAGTATCATAGTGATATTGCGAACACACATCACAGATCATGATAAATGGCTTTAATTTTTCAACAAAATCTCAATACTGCAGAAGCATTGTTGTCCTAGCTAATGAATGCATAGAGTATTGCCTGCAAAACAATCATTGAGATTCTATCTTTAAAGAGCTTAGAGCAGTACATGGTGCATAGCAAGGACTCTGTGTGTGAAGCCCATTTTTAAAATATAGTAACAAGGGTCTGAAAATATGTGGCTCAATTTGTCTTCCGCTTGCTTTTCCCTCTCCCCCTTTAAAATGAAGAGGAAGGGGAGGGAGGAAGAGAGGTTTGTGAGTGAAGACAGAGGCCCTTTAAGGCCTGGAAAGACTAAAGCCACAGGGCTCTCCCTTTGCCTTAAAAGGCACAGGAATCTTAGTGGGGAAAATAAGGTGGTGATAAAAAGCCAGTCCGTGTGCCTGGAATATCAAAGTCAGTGTGAGCCAGGGATCACGCAGCGGGTCACGTGCACTCTGGGTCTCTCTCTGCAAACCTGCCTTGCCTTCAGTCTGGGAATATGCAACTGCCTCCGACGGGTCTGGCTCGCACAGGGGCTGTGAGATGCACAAGGCATAGCTGGGCTGCCACTGGCCCGTGAACCCTGGACACGGTAGGCAAGGTGTGGTGTCCATATGCATCACTCGGGTGGGGTGAAGACCACAGCTCTCACTGGATTTTCAAAGGACTTTGTGACCCAAAGGACCACTCATCTCAAGGACTGTGGTAACTGAGGGGCTGAGCCATGCTGTGTTTATTATATGAAACAAGGACTGGAACCTCATGAGACCATGTGGATCCATGTGAGGATGGCCAAAGATGCACACATGCTGCTTTTAATTTAACTTAGGTGCAGGTTTTAAAAAATTATGTTTCGTTTAAATATTCCACACTCTTCAGGAATGCCCAGGCAGCTAAGCTTTCAGGATGTCGCGTTGCAGAGGACTCCGAAGCTACAGATGGCAGCTGGAGACCCTCTCAAGGCAGGTGGTAGAACAGGGGCCCTCTCTATCTGCTGGGGCAGCTCCTCCGGGTACCCCACTAGAAGGCAGCATGGCTCTGTCTCTGGGTGGGTGAGAGGTGCTGTATGAGTTCCCTGCACTATCCCGAGCTGGGTGGCCTCAACAGCAGATACTCACTGACTCACAGTTCTGGAGGCCGGAAGTTTGAATTCAAGCACGGCCGTGCTTCCTCCAAAACCTGTGGGGGAGGAGCCTTTCTGCCCTCCTCCCAGCTTCTTGGGATGGGAATGCGCATCCATCCTTGACCTTCCCTGGTTTGCGGCCTCTGTCATGGCATGGTGTTCTCCCTATGTGTCTGTGTCCAAATTCCCCTCTTCTGATAAGGACTCCAGTCACATCGGAAGAGGGCCCATCCCAATGACCTCATCTCAACTACATCATCTGCAAAGACCCTATTTCCCAACCAGGTCACATTGAAGGCACCTGTCTTTTTGAGGGGTTACAATTCAACTCACAAAGCAGGCCCATCACCTCAAAAGGACCTGCCACCCCAGTGCCACGCATTGCTCCCTGCCCACAGCCACTCCTTCCCCTGGCTCTCAGGGAGTGGGGGCACCTCTCCCTACTCCCACAGTGACCAAGCACCTTCCCCTTGCTATGCATTCTGAAGGGGGCATGTTTTCCTCCTCCATCTCAGCCCTGTAGGAAGTGAGTTCTTTCTAGCTTGAGGTGTGTGTGTGTGTGTGTGTGTGTGTCTATGTATATGAGTGTATGTGTCTGTGTGTTTTTGGGGAGATGTGTGAAGGGTGTGTGCAAGGGAGGAGTGTGAGACAGAAGGGCAGGAGGATAGCGCCATAGGAGTGAGCAGAGAAGTGACCAGGGCAGAATCGGTGTGTGCTTGTGACAAGTATGGAAGTGTCATGCCTTTAGGTTCAGTCCTGTAAGGTAGGTGTATTAGTAAGGGCATTGATTCTGCTACTTTAACAGAGATCAAAATAACAGTGGCTTAAGGAAGAGTGGGGTGGGTTTCTCTCTCCTGTACATCAGGCCTGTGGGTGGTAAGGAGGACCCTGCTCCACCACATCGCCCAGGCCCAGATGTGTGTGGTTCTTTGAGTGCCCGGTTATTTTCCAGACTCAGAGCTGCTCTCCACTCCCTCCATGTCCAGCCACTGGGAAGCAGGACCAGGGAAGTAAAGGGCACGTCCTTTTCTTTCCAAGAATTCCTTGGACATTGCCGTCTTCACTTCCATAGCTACTGGCCAGGGCTTAGTCACACAACCTTGCTAGCTGCAAGGGAGTCTGGAAAATGCAGCTTCTATTCTCAGAGGCCATGTCCTCAGGGCTTCTGCTAAATTTAACAAGGCAGGGACAGATATGGGGGAACCAGTGACAGTCTGTCACAGAAGAATGTGATTTTAGAAAACAGTGAAACAGTGTCACTAATCCACCCCTCACCCCTTACAATAGCAAAAAAGAAATCCAGTGGTACCCATTACAGTAAAGAGTATGAGAGGAATATGATTAGAAAATCAGGTTGCCAGGCAGGATGTGTCCAGTGTTAGCCAGTGGTGGGGTTCATGGTGAAGGCTTCGTCTCGGGAAGGTGTGTGTTGGGTTGTTCTACAGCCAGCTGGTTTTCGAAGACATAACACGCTCTGTAGCTCTCCAGGACCCGAGCCTGGACGTAGGCCTTGTCCTTCTCTTGCCAGCTATCAGACTCGATGTACACGTTGAACGGGTCTTGAGAGTGCTCCAGCTTCTTGGAGCGGATGTAGCTCAGCATGATGCCCAGGGTGAAGAAGCCAAAGAAGCCCAGCACCATGAGGACGTAGAGGGCCTCCAACTTGCTGTCATCGCCACGGGGGGACCTGCGGGCCAGGCCCGACACGTTGCCTCCCTGCTGAACGGTCTCCTGCCACAGCTTGTTCAGAAGAGGCATCACTGCTGTGGTGTTAGACAGGATCATCTTGGGCATCAAGGATCCCCTGCTGGAGCTCCAACTTCCCAGGCGCACCTCTTCAAAGCAAAATGCAACCCCAAATCAAAAAGTACATATTGGCCAAAACCCCCATATATGCACACACACGTACACAATTTCAAAATCTCACGTGAGAGGGGTAAGCTGACATGCTCCCCAGGCCGTGGCTTCTGCCATCTTGGATCTGTGCAATGCCTTCTCTTGATCGATGAATGGATACATTGATTCCCTTCTATTTCCGTCCACCACCTCTATTCTCCACCCCTATAGGTGACCATCAGAATGAGTGTCTTTAATATGCATTGCTGCATATTGTGGTTGTATGGGGTTGGATGTGTGCATTTTAGTTTACCTGAATGGTATCAAGTCATTCAGCTCATTCAGTCTCCTTCCTTTTCCTCACAACTGCGTTTTTGTGGTTCACCTGTGTTGCTGGATGTGTGCATTCCCTTACTTCTAATGGTTGTATAAAACCCATGGTGAATACCCACTTCTTCTCTCTGCCCTCTCTCCCAGAGATGAACACTGCTGTGGCTGCTAACTCCATAAATAAGAGGGGGACAAATATCCCTATCCTTGACCTCCTATGGACCTAAAAAAAAAATCACATATTTCACACAACTAGTTCCTGGGATCTTAAGCATGACCAGTCAGACTGGGGTGCTGCCAGGGCGCCCTTGGAGGTACTGTGCAATGGGTGGTCTACTTCACCATGGAGCATCTCTCTATGAGCACTTACATTCATTTGAATGAAACATCCACTCTGCCACATGGTGGACTTCGGAATGTCTAGGGAGATTTTACAGAGAGCTCCCTTGAAGAGGCCAGTGTTGCAGCTGTGCTGTTTTCCCTCCTTGCCCACACATACGCACACACACGTACACAATCTTAAAACCTCAGGTGAGGGGTGAGCTGACATGCTCCCTCATCCCTGGTGTGTGCCGTCATGGGTCTACACAATGCCCTCTCTGGGTTGATCGATGGATACATGGATTGCCTTTTATTTCCATTCACCATTTGCTGGCTATGCAGAGAGTGACACTTTCCCTATCATTTAATCTTGATATCACTGTCTCTGTATACTCATAATGGGCCTGGGAATTGGAAAAATTGTCTCCAAGTAACTGTGAAATTCTGTCAGGGATTTGGTATGCTGTGGAAACCCTATCTAGGTGACCTTGAGATCATTGGTAAGCTAAAAAACAGATCTTACTTTTTTTTTTTTTTTTTTTTTTTTTGAGCAAATGCCAGCCTCTACCCCCAGCTTCTGCTGGGAAACAAAAGCCCTGAGGCCAAGTTGTTGATGTCACACTCCAAACTCAAGCCGGAGGGGACCACTCGCAGCTTATCACATGTAAGTGCTCCCACTCAATATTTCTTTCTCTGTTTTATTGAGACAGGGTCTCACTCTGTCACCAGGCTGAAGTGCAGTGGTGTGATCTCAGCTCACTGCAGCCTCAACCTCCTGGGCTCAGGTGATCCTCCTACCTCAGCCTCCAGAGAAGATGGAACTACAGGTATGCACCATCATGCCTGGTGAATTTTTGTATTTTTTGCAGAGGTGAGGTTGCCCTATGTTGCCAAGGCTGGTCTTGAACTCCTGGGCCGACAGGATCCACCAAAGTGGTGGATTTTGGTCTCCCAAAGTGCTGGGATTACAGGCATGAGCCACCCCGCTTGTCCCTTACTCACTTCTTAGGAGCTTAAAGTAGCTGAGGAGAACACAGCCTGGAGGCACCCTCGGGATGACTGTTGTAACTAGAGGTGAAGCGTGTGTTTGGGAAGACAGCTTATGGCCAGAATCGCTATGGAAACACAAATCCCCGACACACGCTTGGACAGCTCTGTCTTTCCCAGCCAGGATGGGGACTGTGACATTTCACATCATCTTGTGTAGGACCAATAACCTCAGAAACCTGGCTCCTCTCCAGCTTAGACCTAGAGCCAATTCTTCATTGAATTGGCTTCACTATAAAACATACGCTGAACCTAGCATCAGGTGAAGACATCTGGCACCTTTCCAGGGCCCTCTTCCTCTACCCACCTCTGAAATTGGCTGTGTCTCAGAGTTCTATCACCCGCTATCTCCTCTTCCCACTCTCCTCTCTCCCAGGATGACCGCATCTGCTCCAGTTCACCGGCATGGCCGTGACCCAGGGCCCTCTTCAAGCTCCAGAGCCATGTGTCCAATGACCTGCTAAGGAGATGGTTCCCTTTGGCCATCCCCTGGCTCCTCAAACTTAATACCCCACCCTGGGCTGTCAGAGACTGGCCCCTGCCTCAGTGAACTGAGTGGCAACACCAATCACCCCAAAATCTGCATCACTCTCACTGATGACTGTAATCTCGTCATGGCAGTCCCCATCTTGAAGGCCTTCCTTGGCTCCTCCCCGCCTTCAAGGTGGAACTCCTGGTCTTCTGTAAGGATACAGGCCCTAAATTTGAGAATCTCTGCATCCCTCTCCAATTTTGTGTCTGCACAGACTCAAAAGCCTAAAAACCAGGAGAGGCCACGAACAATCTTTGATTCTCATTCATGTCTGATCTTTCTGCAAAGTAAAGAAGAGAGCCATGGTCAGCCACAGGAACGCCAAGCCTAAACCCCCAAAGCCCGAAATCCTTGGGCTGCAATTTCACTGCAATTGCCACTGTGTCCAGACCCTATGCCCTATGGTCCCTGCCGGCCCCAGAGCCTCCACACGCTGTGCATCTCCAGCTCAGACTTGCACCTCCTTCTTGGCTCATGAAACTTCTTAGTGATACCTACTCATGCTTAAAATTCAGCCCAGCTCTCACCTCCTTCCTGAAGTCTGCTCTGATGCGTGGGGCTGGGCCAGCACTGTGCACACCACGACCCCTGCTGACCTTATCATGATCAGGATCTCCAGGCCCCTTACCCCAACCCTGCCCCGCCCACCTAGCCTGGTGCTAGGCATGCAGCAACACAGGAGCTGGCCATGAGCGTTTATTGAATAAATGCCACCAGAACTTAGTATCTTTTGACCAGTGGGGCTTGACTCTTTATAACCTGCTTATTCTGATGAACAGATGCCAATGAGCTGGCTCCAAAGCTTTAACTGACTCCCTTTTCCAGAAGGGCAGTCATCTCCCACCCTGAGCCACAGTCTCAGGAGGCAGGTGTGAGGAGCAGAAAGAGCTCAGATTTTGGGATTCCACTGCCACCCCAGGGTTGATTCTAGCTTTGCTTTGCTACTTCCCGGCCACAAGATCCTGGACAGGTTCCTTATTTGCTCAGTCAAGTCTTTCTCTTTCCAAAGTAGTGAGAAACACCACTGACATCTGCGGTCTGTTGAATCACTGATCAGGAGCATAGAGTGGCTGACAGCATGGGGCACGTGGCAGGTGCACACTCAGTGGTCCTGGATAGGAGTTTATTGGTTTTTCCACCTCGTTAAGAAATTGCAGCCCAAGGATATGGGGCTCTGGAGGTTTAGGCTTGGCGTTCCCGTGGCTAACCATGGCGGCTCTCCTTTACTTTGTAGAGAGATCAGATATGAATGAGAATCAAAGATTGTGGCCTCTCCTGGTTTCTAGGCTTTGGAGTCTGTGCAGAGATATGTCAGGGGTTAAGCTGCCTGGGCTCAAGTGACTCAGGTACTTGTTCTTATACAAAACTAGCATTTAGCTCCATTCTAATCACAGGGGTAGTGAGGAATTGTTTGGTAACAGATCCAAACTAGATGCTCAACCATTTCTTTTTCAATGAGCCTAAACCACTTATGAATGCATAAAACCCTGCCCCAGAAAACAGACAGACCTGGACCTGATACTATGATGTTATTTCCAAAAACCCAGAATGATCACAACTAGCAAATAATTCTGCCACCAATTACTGTTAGAGAGTCTTTACAACTTTAAGACCATGTGAGAATAGAATTATGAAAGGCAGCATTTGAAGATCCACATGTTAATTGGCTTAAAACTGATAAATACATACAGCAAATTAAATTAAGAATAATGTCTGCAGTTAATTCATAATAGGGAGTTCACTGAGAAGGCTTGTTACTTACAACCAGGTGGACTTTTCTGTGGTCAAAGAAGCAACCGGAAACACCTGCTTTGAAAACCTCCCAAGCCCAAACCATCCCCCATCTTGTTCTAAGGCAGTGGTTCTCAATCTTTAGAGTGCTTTAGGGTGACCTTGTTAAAATACAGAATGCTGCTTTAATCCCAGCACTTTGGGAGGCCAAGACAGGTGGATGACTTGATGTCAGGAGTTCGAGACCAGCCTGGCCAACATGGTGAAACCCTGTCTCTACTAAAAATACAAAAATCAGCCAGGTTGCTGGCGGGCACCTGTAGTCCCAGCTACTCAGGAGGCTGAGGCAGGAGAATCACTTGAACCTGGGAGGTAGAGGTTGCAGTGAGCTGAGATTTTGCCATTGCACTCCAGCCTAGGTAACAGAGTGAGACTCTGTCTAAACAAATGCAGATTGCTGGGCTCTACTTATAGAGTTTCTGATTAGGTAGAGCTGGGGCAGGCCTGGGAATCTGCATTCCAAACACATTCCTACGTGGTGCTAATGCTGCTGGTCTGTAGGCTCCGCTTGGTGATCTCTTAGAATCACAGGGGGAGATTTTAGAAAATAATGGTTCCTGGATGTCACCTCCAGAGATTTTAATGTCACTGGTCTGGGTTCCTGCCTGACTTGGAGACTTTTTAGAAACCTCTCAAATGATGCTAATTTGTAGCCAAGATGGAGAACCACTGAGCTGTGGTGTGGGTCCCTAGGAAACTGAGCCATCAGCCTTTTGTGCTGCAGGGCACCTGGAGGAATTTTGCAAGAACATAAGCTATGATTTCGCTGACTATTTTTCATATCTTGTTTGTTTTTTATATTTTCTTTGTTGGTCTTGTTTGCCTCTGACACATTCTGTAGAGAAATTGCAGAAAGAAACTCTCCAGTCTTCAGTGTAACCTCAGCTGTCCCCATTCTCATGCACGCTGATGCCTTCAATTACAATTCGCCCATCAAAGCTTAGGTCAAGCTAATTAACTGCCTTTCAAATAACAACCCTATATTTTTAAAATAATTTTAAAAACTTTACATGTAATTTATTGCATGGCTTTTGTTGAATGTCCTCCATACTCCCAATGCCTGCAGGCTGGGTCACCGTGGTACTTTTGTGTAATGAGTCTCAAAATGAGTTTGGCAATGTTTTCTTTTTCTTTTTTTATGGTTTCTTTGGTTCATTTTGTTCTTGGCAATGTCTTCTTAGTAGTTAAAGTGGTGTAAATGACACAGTCTGGGATCTGCATGTCATTTGGGAATTTATATCAGATTCTCTAGGTTCTGTTCTATTGTACCTAATTCCAAAGCACTACATGCCCTGTGGCTGCATTTTCAGACTGTTGGACTGCAATAGAGTGGGAGAGCAACTGATCCAACAATCTTAATTTACAGAAAATGGGGCTCCTTAGAGGTGAGATGGCTTGCCAAAAGTAATCTCTCCTATCAGAAATACATGTCCTTAGCAAACCAGCGCAGGAGCAGAAAACCAAACACTGCATGCTCTCACTTATATGTGGGAGCTGAACAATGAGAACACATGGACACAGGGAGGGGAACAACACTCACTGGAGCCTGTTGTGTGGGGGGAAGATGGGTGGGGAAGAGCATTAGGGAAAAGAGCTAATGCATTCTGGGCTTAATAGCTAGGTGATGGGTTGACAGGTGCCGCAAACCATCATGGCACATGTTTACGTATGTAACAAACCTGCACATCCTGCACATGTACCCTGGAACTTAAATAAATAATAAAAACAGAAATAGACAACCAAAAATATATCTAAAATGTAACCTCTTAGCTATTGACTCATATTTGATTTAGAAAACAGCAATTCCCAGGACCTTGTACAGAAGAAACGGACCCTTTATTGAGGCTCAAAGTAGCTGAGGAATAGGCCACTTTTATCAGGTAGTATTGGATCTATGCAAATGGAGGTTGGCTTCTTACCTAAATATGCCATCAGAAGTCATCCCTGTTCCTATCCCTTCAGCTTTTTGTGGCTTGCACAGTGATTAAAGGGATGAGGGAGACAGAAACGGTAGGGGCCAGGGATGTTAAACTCCAAACAAAGTCCATCTGATGCCCAGCCTGTGCTGAACATTCTCAAACCGTGGCCTTGTCTGGCTCAGAAAGTAAGGGTGGATTCTGGCCATTTCTGCTTCTGCCTGGGTGTGAGACATGAATGCTGCCCCTAATCAAGGGTAGCATAATCTTTGTTTTCTTAAAAGCTTAGACCCAGAGCTGCTGGTCTGCTGGAAATCATTCAGGACACAGGGCTCTGGGTAGCCGAACTGAGTGAAGCACCTGTAGATGAGACCAACGGGGGCTCCTGCACTCTGGAGTTCCGTTAGGCCCCCAGCTGAACCCAGGGGAGAAGAGGGCAGTGGGTGGCGCCTCGCTGCTCCCGGCACACACCACCCTTCTGACTTATCCCACGTGCTCCGGCTGCGTGGCCTATCAGCACTGATAACAGCCTGGAAGCTTTCCGAACAGAAGCTTTCCCAGCATGAGAAACTTTCTTTCTCTCCCTCCCTCCCTTCCTCCCTCCCTCCCTTCCTCCCTCCCTTCCTTCCTTCCTTCCTTTCTCTTTCTCTCTCCCTTCCTTTCTCTCTTTCTTCTTTCTTTCTTTCTTTCTCTTTCTTTCTTTCTTTCTTTCTTTCTTTCTTTCTTTCTTTCTTTCTTTCTCTTTTTCTTTCTTTCTTTCTCTTTCTCTTTCTTCTTTTTCTTTCCTTCTTTCTTTCTTTCCTTTTCTCTCTTTCTCTTTTCTCCCTTTCTTCCTTTCTTTCTTTCTTTCTTCTTTTTTCTTTCCTTCTTTCTTTCTTTCCTTTTCTCTCTCTTTCTCTTTCTTTCTTTTCTCCCTCGCTTTCTCTCTCTCTCTCTCTCTCTCTCTCTCTCTCTCTCCCCCTCTCTCTCTCTCTCTCTCTCTCCAAAGCCTTTATATCTAAGACCATTTGTGGCCTACCCATGCATAAGCTGGTCAGGCTGTAGACAGCAGCCTTCCCCAGTAAATACTGCAGACTTCCTTACAATATTGAGCCCTGTCCCATTGATTCTGCAGGGGAGATGCGTGGGGCATTTGCTCATGGGGAGGCCACAAATTTGTTCCCCTCATCCCTGTGACTTCAGAGTCCTTTTGAGTGTGTTTAAAAGGGAGGAGCCGTTCTTCAGGCCCCCTGCCCTGAGCATACCCTTCTCATTCTTTTATTATTATTAGCAAACCTTCCCGGATCCTGATCAGTCTTATTGACTGGGTAAGGTTCTTGTGGCTGACTACAAGCTTTCTTCTAAAAGGAATACATTCTAGGGGTGAGTAGGGGAGACAGAAATGTCAGAGTCAGAGCTCAGGAATCTGGGCTCCAGCCCCAGCTCAGTCCTAGATAAACTACATGACTCCTTAACTTACGTCCCTAGGCTGACTGGGGTAGCATTTTTATCAGGTTTGACAGCACTCCTTACACATTTCTTCAAAGAGCATCCACTCGTAACGTCATCATTTGGCCTCATTTGTTTTAAGAAGCAGAATTAGGGTGAAAGCAATGATGGGTAAGCCTCATTTTGGTGAATATGACCGTACTGAGCCAAGAACTCTGAGTCAACTGTCTTCGGAAGCAACTGNGGTCAGAGCCCAGACTCTAGAACTAGACAGCGTGAACTGCACCCCAGCTCTCCCACATAGCATTTGTGTGCCAAGCTGGCCAGCTGCTTGACTTCACTGCATTTCATCTTTATCACAACACTGTGTCCAAATCTGGAAACGTTATTTACATCCTAGCAGAAAAAAAGCCACCCAGGCCCACCACATGCTTCCAGGCAGTTGGCTGGCTTTGTCTGGTCTTCTGTCCTTCCCCTCTTCCCAGAGTCTGTGGGCACTAAGGTGGCCAGGGTCTCTCAAGAATCAGGATGAAACCGTGCAGAGGCCCAGAATCAGACTGTCCTCTCTGATCAGAAAAGGGTTTTCTGTCACCTCCCAGCGGGAAGTGGGTGTGTGGCTTGAGTCTGGTGCTTTTACTGGGAGCTTCCTGGACCTCTCTGCAGGTGATGGAGAGAGGGCCTGGGGTGCAAAGGATGGAAATATAAACACGGAATACTCAGGGAGTCAGACCAGCGAGCCGGTGAGGAGACTCCATCAAACTCAATATGAAAACATGGGCGAGTGTTTGAATGACAGCTGAAGCCACACATCAGGAGGGAAGGAAGGAATCTTATCTTCAGCAAATGAAATAAATCCAGGGAGCCTCAGTGGAAATGATGGGATCTACCCTCATTATATACTATATATAATTACACACACACACACACACACACACACACTCACACAAAATGGGGTAAGCCTCATTTTGGTGAATATGATCTTATTGAGCCAATAATTTTGAGTCAATTGTCCTTGGAAGCAACTGTCTATTGTTTTCATCTTTATCACAACACTATGTCCAAATTCTGGAAACACATTTACCTCGTTGCAGAAAAGAAGCCACCCAGGGCCACCAGATGCTTCCTGGAAGTTGGCTGGCTGTGCCTGGTCTTCTGTCCTTCCCCTCTCCCCAGAGTCAGGGGGCACTAAGTGGGCGAGGTGGTGAGGAGACTCGATCAAACTCTATAAAACATGTGTGAGCATTTGGGGTATATGCCCCAGGTTTTTGTGCAGCATGGGATCAGCCCCCAACCTTCCTGGCATGTTTTATTATTTTATTTTATTTTATTTTTGAGACTGAGTCTCGCTCTGTTGCCCAGGCTGGAGTGCAGTGGCACAATCTCAACTTACTACAACCTCCTCTACCTCTTAGGTGCAAGCGATTCTCATGCCTCAGCTTCCCGAGTAGTTGGGTTTACAGGTGTATGCCACCATCCCAGCTAATTTTTGTATTTGTTTTTATTAGAGACAGGGTTTTGCCTTGTTGCCCAGGCTCAGCATACTTGGACTCAAGCCATCAGCCCGCCTTGGCCTCCCAAAGTGCTGGGATTACAGGCATGAGCCACGGCACCCGGCCTCTTGCTTTATGTTTGCTGTTCTCTCTATAGGTGAGGCATTCCCACCATATTCTGTTGTTAAAATTCTACTGGTCCTTCAAAAGCCAGCTCATATCCACACAGTCTGACTCTGATCCAGAATCTCTTCCCCTTCATTGACCCCCTCATACCTTGCCATATCTCTCCTGCAGTGCTGGTCATATTCTAACTTCTAACCATCTGTAGCCTTGTCTGGGTCATTTCCTCCCAGGAGGTCCCAAAGGACAGAGTCCATCTTGCTCTCCTTTGTCCCCACTCCAGTACCCAGAATATTTCAATAAGGTTTTCCTGAACTAAATGGGAATGCAAAGAATTAGATTCAATACCACTACAATGGGAAAGTGAGTGGATAGCTGATAAAGTATACTACGCTCTGAAAATAGATTGTTTAGTAATCAAAGGAAAAACTTTTGCAATGTAGCATGTTTTTATATATTAAATTTCATATTACTTATTTATATTTATATTATTAATGTATTTTTGTTATTACTCATTTTGTATATTAAGGTCTACAGTATTCTTATCTATGTATCTGCAACCCACTTTATTTCTAAAACACTTTCAGGCAGTTAGTGATTGTTAACAGTAGAGCACAATTTTCTTCCTTCCTTCCCCATTCCCAGTAACTCTTAACCTTTTCTCTCCTCCTTTTCCATGGTCTTTGTCACCTTCCAGTATAATATAGTTTTCTTAATTATCATGTTGATTGTTCAATGTTTGTCTTTCCCACCAAAACGCAAGCTTTTGCAGGCAAGGATCTTTGCTTGGGTTGTTCTTCATTGCATCCCAAGCAGCTAGAACAGTGTCTGGCATATGGTAGGAGCACCATAAACATTCAGCAAATGCAGGCAGGCATGCATGAACACATGAATAATAAGTGTTCCATTCAACTACCAGAAAGCCCGAAATCACACAGGAGCTGTCTCGCCCTCAGAGATTTAAGATGACAGCAATGAGTCCCTCTGATGTCTTCTAAGTGAGCTTTATTTTCAAGACAATTCATTTTCCAATAACCTGTCAAAAGCAGGTCCTACCTGAACATCCTTGACTATTTCCTTTGGATACAGAGAATATCTTCCTCCAAGGGATCCTCAGCTAACCTGAGGATTGTGTGAAACTGGCCAGAGAAAGAAGATCAGTTTTGCCTGGTCATTGAAAATCAGAGTCATGGCTGAATTTAAGCAACTGGGTGAACTCAGCAAAGTCCCCACTACCTGGACCATAAATGATAGCTACGGTTATTGACAAGGTACTTCCTTAATGCATCTGGAACCTCCTTCTTAATCTGAATGTGGACTCAAATGAACTGTCAATTCTCATGGAGCAATGTGACAAATCCGGGAGGCAATGTATTATGCAGTAGATTGCTCACATGCATATGTCTCTGCTGCTTAGTCAACTTTCTTCTAAAGTTCCCCAGTTTTCCCATTACCGCAATCAAGATCAGATATCAGTAATGTTCTCTGCGTCCCATGCCCTTTCTGCAGGGAGATGCCAAGACCCAAGAGCTGGTCCAAAAAAATAATAATAAAAAAAGAAAAGAAAAAGAAAAAAGCTGAAGATCTTTGAAACAAAGTGGGGACTCAGGTCCTGTGAGTGGTTTTGATTTTCTTTTTCGTTTGAAACTTGCATGTAGGTGTTTTCTAAATATTCCACAAGAATGTCTATAACTTAATAATGGAGGAATGTTTTCTTTGTTCTATGTTGGTGAGATGCTTTCCTACGCGTTTGTTGTATAAGCAGTGAGAACGGCAGAAGGGAAGGAGGGGAGAGGCTGAACATCCTATCCTGTTTCCCACTCTGGGGGTCTCGGCGCTTCTAGCCTGGAGCGTGCCCGCTGCGGGTCGAGAGACGCAGGTTCCAGGACCCCCCCCCCCCCCGGGTCGCCGGGCTAGGCCACCCGCGACCCGGAAGAGGGCCGCGGAGGTGGGAGCCCCTGACTTACCTGTGTCTGAGATGCCGAGAGAGCCGGGTGTGGGGCGGAGTGCGCGCCTGCCGAGCGCTGAGGCCACCGACAGTCCAGCCCCGGGGTTGGCACCGTCTGAGCGCCTGAGCGCTGCGCTGGGGGGCGGGCGGGGCCTCCCGGGGCCTCCCAGAGCCGCCACGCGTCCCGCCCCACTCTAGCCACCCGCACGGCCCAGCCCAGGGTCCCCTGGGACCACCCCTCACCAGCCCCGGATCACCCGGGTCCTCAGCACCTTGCACCCCAGACCAACTCCGCCGGAAGCGCTTTGGATCTTGCCGGAGAAGCTCAGGGCAGGCAGAACGTCCACGTTAGGATCCCGAAAGCCGACGGGCCGACAGATCCACCTACCTTCCGGCAAAAGTTTGAGGTTGCCAGGGAGGAAGCCACTGCAGCCCGGAGAAAGGCCCTCTGGGAGACGCCCCACCCTCGGACGCGCGGGCCTGCAAACATCTCAGAACATAATCACTCCGAAGACCGCTTATCCTCCGCCCCCACGGCTCTTTCTAGCCTCATCGCGCACCCCAGCTTCGGCCACACCCCGACTTGGCAAACATTTATTAAGCGCCTGCTTACTGAGTGTGCAGCCCTGAGCAGGGGGTGCAGCTGTGGGACAGACGGGAGGGGACCCAGAGCGGTAGGCAGTCGCTGGAGGCACCCAAAGCCTTGGCGCGCACTTTAACGTCCTGGGGGCTTTTCCGTCTTTCCGTCCTTCTCCAGGGAGCAAACCATGCAATGACCCAGGTGACTTCCCAACAAATTTCATAGCTATTGCTCACCAGCTTGGCAGACAAGAGTGAGAAGGGGCAGTCCCCAAAAGACAATCTCATGAACCTTCTGGGGAATGACGTCTAAGCTCCAGGCTCCTGCTCCGCAGGTGGGTCGCAGAGGCAGGTTACTGACCTAGGCCTAGAAGACATTCTCTAGGGTCGCTGCCTCCATGGTCTTCCTCCGCAGGTCGCTTGTCCCTGGGCCTCGACCTCGGCATTCTCATGCTGACGAGGTGATTGGAGGCTCTCCGAGGAGGGCACCGATGTGTCTGTGACAGGCAGAACCAGCATTGCCCTGCAATGTGGGGCAAAATGAACCCACACAGCCAGGTTGGAAGGTCCTGAAATGTTCATTGCCTATGACATGAAATTGCACTGTGTGAGATCTAGTCTGTGGAAAGGATCAGAGCTGTAGAAAAAGCCTTATGCATGTAAAAGTTCTTTGTGTTTTTACTTACAATAACTAGAATCTAAACATCTAAAAATTGAAAAATAGGTAAATTATAGTACATATTATTCTACGTAGTAGAATATTATATGCAGTCCTTAAAATAATGTTTACAAACAGTTTATAACAACATGGGGCCAGGTGCAGTGGCTCATGCCTGTAATCCCAGCGTTTTGGGAGGCTGAGGCGGGTGGGTCACTTGAGGTCAAGAGTTCAAAACCAGTGGCCGGGCACGGTGGCTCAAGCCTGTAATCCCAGCACTTTGGGAGGCCGAGGCGGGTGGATCACAAGGTCAAGAGATCAAGACCATCCTGGTCAACATGGTGAAACCCCGTCTCTACTAAAACTACAAAAAATTAGCTGGGCATGGTGGCGCGTGCCTGTAGTCCCAGCTACTCA
>NW_016107356.1:4627931-4631437 GCF_001604975.1 Cebus imitator
GAAACCCTTCTCTATTAAAAATACAAAAATTTACCTGGGCATGGTGGTGGGCACCTGTAATCTCTACTTGGGAGGCTGAGGCAAGAGAATAACTTGAACCCAGGAGGCAGAGATTTTAGTGAGCTGAGGTCATGCCATTGCACTCTAGCCTGGGCAACAAGAGCCAAACTCTGACTCAAAATAAACAAACAAAACAAAAAACTAACATGGGAGATCTTTATATTATCATGTTAGGTGAAAAATACAAATACAAAAAACAAAACCCCCACAAAACGTAAGGTCCTAAAGTGTAAATATTGGATGTCAGGTGTTATTTCTATAAGGAAGCACACCACCATGTTAACATTGTCTATTAGTGGTAGGCCTCCCAGGGATTTAATATCTTATTTATGCTACTCTATGTTTTCCTTCCTTTTTTTGTTTTGCAACAACTCAGTCCATTCTCACACTGTTATAAAGAACTGCCTGAAACTGGATAGTTTACAAAGGAAAGAGGTTTAATTTGATTCACAGTTCAGCATGACCGAGGAGGTGTCAGGAATTTACAGTCATGGCTGAAGGGGGACCAAACATGTCCGTCTTCACATGGCGGCAGGAGAGAGAAGTGCAGAGCAAAGCGGAAGGAAAAGCCCCTTGTGAAACCGTTAGATCTCGTGAGAACTCACTCACATCATGAGAACAATGGAAGAACAGCCTCCATGGTCCAATCACTTCCCAGGAGGTCCCTCCTGCAACACATGGGGATTACAATTTGGATTACAATTCAAGATAAGATTTGGGTGGGGATGCAGCCAAACCATATCAAACTCTATGTACTTTAATATTTAAGAAAAATTACATAAACTTTATCTGAAAATTCCCTGGATTCTTCTCCTCCAGGTCATGCTGTACATTTGCAGTATCCTCCTGCCTACCTCTCCAAATGAATAATGGATTGAAGCAAAAGGTTTTTCTCACCAAGCTTTGATGTGTAACCCTTTTAGTAACAATTTGTAGACCAGGCAAACGTGTGGAGCAGCCCAGATCAGCTGCAGGGAACATTATTCCTGTCAGAGTGAAGGACAATGCCTGCCCACCTGTCACCTGGTTATTGTGAAGACAGCATGAATGGAAGCTCTGTCAGAAAGTAAAGGCTTAGGTAAGTGATGGATGGTGTTTTTATGTCTCCTCTTCTTCCTCTCTATCCCACATATGATGAATTATTTTATTATGATGATGCTGTGGTTGTCATTTTCTATTTGAAATGATAAGACATGATTACAGATGAGAAAGAGTATTTTGTTATCTTTGATGAACTTGAAATGGTTTCCTCTTTTTCTCTTTTTCCTTCTTCCTTCTCCCTTCATTCTTTCATGCTTGCCTCTTTCCATCTTATAGGTATGACTGATCTTGAAATAATGATGATAACAGAACCATAGCCCACATAGTCCTTGGTTCACTCTGTCTTTATTTCTCTCTCTTCCTCTCCCTTTCTTCCTGGTCCCTTTGCTAGAGGGGTGGTAAGCATGGCTTCCTGCCCCCTCGGTGGGTTTATCTTCGTTTTTCATGAGCTCTCACCTCAGTGCATGTGACATCAAAGCCAAAGCTCCAGCCACTTCTCATCGTTTCTTAGAAAAATCTCAAGTCTTAACTTGAAACTTGGATGTCCTGTTTTTGCTCCTAACTCTGCTCAGAGGATAGTAAAGGAAGAAAGGCTCAGCCTGCCACCAGAAAGGACAGACCTGCAGTGGAAGCCACTGAGGATGCAGGGTCATGTGGGCAGTTCTTTACTCTTCCCACTGGCTGCCCTTCAGTTGGTATCCAGATGCTCCTGTGTTCACCTGGGGACATTCCTTGCCCTTTGGCCCCTTTTGTTGACTTTTTTTTTTCCTTAGACAAGGTCTAACTCTGCTGTCTAGGCTGGAGTGCAGTGGCGCAATCATAGCTCATTGCAACCTCGAACTCCTGGCTCAAGAGATCTTCTCAGCTCAGCCTCTTGAGTAGCTGGAACTACAGTTGTGCACCACCATGCCTTGGCTAATTTGAACTTTTTTTTTTTGTAGAAATGGGAGTCTCAGGCTGGTCTTGAACTTCTGACCTCCAGTGATCCTCCTGCCTTGGCTTCCCAAAGTATTGGGGTTACAGGCATGACCCACTGTGCCTTGCCCTTTGTTGCTTTTTTACTCCTTTACCCTGCAGTTTCTACTATCCTCAGGGACAACTCTTATTGCCCTGGGGCTTCTGGATCTTCAGCAAGACATACCCCTAAAGGTAAACAATCTTTCTTTCTTTCTTTTTCTTTTTTTTTTTTTTTTTTTTTTGACACAGAGTCTCACTTTGTCAACAGGCTGGAGTGCAGTGGCACAATCTCAGCGCTCACTGCAACCTCCGCCTCCTGGGTTCAAGTGATTCTCCTGCCTCAGCTTCCCGAGTAGCTAGGACTACAGGCGTGTGCCACCACGCCCAGCTAATTTCTGTATTTTTAGTAGAGACGGGGTTTCACCATCTTGGCCAGGATGGTCTCGATATCTTGACCTCGTGATCCACCCACCTCAGCCTCCCAAAGAGCTGAGATTACAGTTGCCTGGCTGGCAACAATCTTTCTTAAGCAGCAGCAGAGCATAAACTGAGTGTCATAGTATGCTGAAAGCATAATATTTCCTCCCCATGAAAAAGTCCAAGGTAAACAATGGCCCTGAAGTCCCCATTCTGCCCCGCTGGCGGGGTACAGAATAATGAAAGAGACCCCACCCAGCTACCGGCTGTGTCACCGCCCCCAGCTCTATCCCCTTCCCACATGGGTGGCTTAACACATCCATGTCTTCTGAGAGCCATTGGTCACTCTCCAGTCTCTTCTATTTCCCTCCTTTGACCAACATTTCTCTGTCTAATTTGCTTGGTCATAGGTGGCCTGTGTCAGTTTCCTCCCAGGACTCTTTTTGCCTGGGAATGAGTGCTGCACGTGAGAAGCCTCTCTCCCAAGCGATGTGTGTGGCCTCCCGGCATTCTCCTAAGACCTCCTAGAGGATTGTTCTGGTTCCAGAAAGAAACCACCCACAACCTGTTTGGAGCCCTGCAGGCTGTTCCAGCTCACCGACTTCACGCCCCACTCCTCTGGCCCTCTAGCAGAGCTTCTAGACCAGCACTCAGGGTGCCTCTGTTCTCTGTGCATGACTCACCTTTCCGCCTTCCAGACTGTTCTTCGTGAGTCTAGCGTGTTTCCAGTTTTACACAGCACAGGCTGACGCCTGCCTCTGAAAGGGGCCCAGGACTTTTTAAAAACCTCAACTCCCCATCAAAGATCTAAGAATGGGCACCTCTGACCAGCTCTGAGCCTCTAGGCATAGGGTCTGTTTGTTTACTTTAATTTTGAATTCACTTTTAAGATTTAAAAATGGAGAACTCGGCTGGGCGCGGTGGCTCAAGCCTGTAATCCCAGCACTTTGGGAGGCCGAGGCGGGTGGATCACGAGGTCAAGAGATTGAGACCATCCTGGTCAACATGGTGAAACCCCGTCTCTACTAAAA